>NC_133770.1:74436797-74513256 GCF_003597395.2 Chelonoidis abingdonii
ACCCCTTGCTTCTTGTTCTGTCATCTGCTACCACTCGAGCCTGTCTAGATCCATCCTCTTTGGAACTCCCTTTTCAAGTAGTTGGAAAGGCCAGCGTATCAATCCTCCTCACTCTTCTCCACTCTTCTGAAGACTAAACAATCCAGTTCCTCAGCCTCCTCGCCCCTTTCTCCATAGTTTTGTGCTCCAGCCCCCTAATAAATTTTTGTGCCTGTTGGCCCCGGGCGCTGGCTCTTTCCCAATTTTTCCACATCCTTTCTTGTAGTGTGGGGCCAAAAACTGGACACAGTAATTCCAATGAGCCTCATCATGTTGACTATGCGGGGAAATAACAGCTCCCTTGAATCTGCTGGCTAATCCCCTACTTTATCTAAATACAGCCCAAATGCCGTTAAACTTCTTGCAACAAGGGCAAGTGGTTGACTCAGATCCAGCTTTAATCACGCGCAATCCTAAGCAATGGTCTCAAGTTGCAGTGGGGGAGGTCTAGGTTGGATATTAGGAAAAACTTTTTCACTAGGAGGGTGGTGAAGCCGTGGAATGGGTTACCTAGGGAGGTGGTGGAATCTCCTTCCTTAGAGGTTTTTAAGGTCAGGTTTGACAAAGCCCTGGCTGGGATGATTTAGTTTGGAACTGGTCCTGCTTTGAGCGGGGGGTTGGACTAGATCACCTCCTGAGGTCCCTTTCAACCCTGATATTCTATGATTCTATGATTAAATATGATGGGGGGGATATAAAATCTTGCTCACTCATTGAAGTAGAAAATAGCAAAGCCAAATAGTTCCTACAAATAGTGCTATAAATCTTTTTACAAAATACTGTCTAATTTTTAAGAATTAATTTGTTACGTGCATCTTGCAGATCGGGGGAGATTTTTGCTGCACCAAGTCTAGACCTTTTCAGTAGGTGCCTCAGAGATCCACCATGTGTCTGGAAACCACAGCTGCTTAGTTTCTACCTGGCAACTCAGTTTTGGGACATGGTACTGTCATCCTTTCACATGTGGAACTCTTTCTGGAATCAATGGGAGTTTGGAATTTGAATCAATGGCAGAATCTGGCCCTTAGATGATTTAATATAGAATTGCTAAATAACTTTCAAACTAGTTAATACCAGGGATTTGGTTCTGAATCAGTCCTTAGAGAGAAAGAGAGAGAGAGAGAGAGAGAGAAGAAGGGATTCATCATACACAGAGGAGGGAGAATCATGTCCTTATTGAATAGCAGGGGAAAAATTATACAGAACCAAATATGTGCGTGTGTGTGTGTGTGTGTGTTTATGAATAGAGTGAAACTGGTTCTTCTATCTTTCTAAAAAAGTTAGAGGAGGCTCCAACATTGACTTTACAATGCAAAGTATTTTACAACATTAACTGTGGAGTATCTGTCACAATCCTATAATTAAAGAGAGTTTATCCAGTAGGCTACACAATCTCACTGTTTTTGCCACTGTCATTTTCCTTATAAAAGAGTTCACCTAACGTTTCCCAAAGAAACAGAAATATACTGAGTATAACAACGGGATAATGAACATTAGTAGCTCAAATATAAAGGCTATAAAGTTTAAATAAAGGCAGTTCCTTTGTTCATGACAAGATCTTCCTCCATACCACCTTTCATGCAAATCCTACTTAACGGTGTAACATTTTATTATGTTTTTCTTCTTAAATACAAATATCTCTAGATGCTTTTGTAGTAATAGATACTAGTTTGGGAAGAAAATTAAGGCCAACATTTTTCAAAAGTAGGTGCCTAAAGTTAAGAACATAAGAACGGCCAGACTGGGTCAGACCAAAGGTCAAGCTAGCTCAGTATCCTGTCTTTTAACAGTGGCCAATGCCAGGGAATGAATAGAATAGGTAATCATCAAGTGATCCATCCCCTGTCACCCATTCCCAGCTTCTAGCAAACAGAGGCTAAGGACCCCATCCCTGCGCATCCTGGCTAATAGCCATTGATGAACCTATCCTCAATTAACTTATCTAGTTCTTTTGTGAACCCTGTTGTAGTCTTGCCCTGCACAATATCCTTTGGCAAGGAGTTCCACAGGTTGACTGTGCTTAGTGTTCTCTGTGCTGTTTCTGAGAAGCTGCTACTTGTTTTCCTTTTGGCTTTGCTCTGCAAAGGCTGATGTTAATGTTGTCTTGACAGATGTCTTCTGAAGAAGAGCTCTGTGTAAGTTCAAAAGATTGTCTCTGTCACCAACAGAAGTTGGTCTGTGACAGCTCCCCTCATATCATCTTTGCTTCCCACACACCACTCAGCGACCTTCTCTTGTGTAGATACCACCATGCCATTTATTTACAGTGTTTACCTCCACCACCTTCTACATACGCGTGCAGCCACAATATTTACAATGTCCTCCAGATTTACTACCCCTTCTTCAGAGGTGGGAGAAAAAACAGTTGTCTCCTCATGGAGAACACCCTTTTGCCAGGCCCTACTAGCCCTAGCCCTAGCCTTTCTCTCTCTCTTCACATCTCATCCCTTGGGCTTCCCTCCTGTGCTGTTTTATCCAGTCTACTTGTTAATGAGCTATTTAGCTCATTAGCTTCCCCTCTTTTTAATCAGGCACTTCCCAGGGGCCAAACGGATTAAACAGTGACCAGAGTGCTGGTTCCCAGCACACTATCACATGGTCTACTAAAAGAGATTACCTTACCCATGTCCTTCCGAAAGCTCACTATTTTCTTAACATCCTTAGGGAGGACTGACTTCATGAAGGTGCTGTGAGGACTTGGAAATTTTCCCAGATTATGCCCTCAATTGACTTCACTTCTCAAAGACTGAAAAATGCAAATAAGGGCTTGAAAGCATTCTTTTCAACTGGTGCACCCCAAATCAAAGGGGAATTTATACAGTTAAGTGACTGACCGTCTTGGTCTTGAAGTTACTGTAGCTGAGCCTTGTCTCTTGGGTAAAAGCTTGACAAAATATATGGATCTGTGGGCCACGTTCTATCTCCCCTATGTATTTCTGTGAATTTATTCTGTCTTACACTGGCGTAACTGCAAGCAGAACTTGGCTTGTGGGGTTTTAGTTTTGGAGATGATCCTGATTAAATGTAAACAACCTTTTATGCACATTCCTGGAGTCAAAGAGTCTTTTCATCTGATTTGGTACTGCTCTCTCAGATTGGTGTTCAACACACTGACCTTTTTGAAGATATTGGACTAAATTCAGCACTAGTGTAAATGCGTTCATCCCCATTTACTTCAGTGCTTTCTTACTGTGCATTCATAAACCAGAAATGAATTTGGCCATTCTTTAGAATGATCAAGGTATTTATTGTCTGAAGCTTTTTATTCATTGCCCTTAGCACCATAGGAATGTATTAAGGAATCACCTGCCCCTTTACTTTAAGAGTTGGGCTAGGATTACAAAAGGCTGACTATAAACTCAAATTGTAGATAGCTGAATGGGTACCAACTCAAGTACAAAGTGACTTACTCTATTACCAATGCACTTCTCCATCCTAATCCTCCTCTTAGTCACCATTTGCAGCCCCAAATAAAATCTACCTCCTTTTTTCCCGAGGGGAGGATACAAAAGGAAGGGTCAAGAAGAAATAATTACTTTGCTGAGTGGCCAAGCCACTTGGTTTTTAACAGTTTAGACTTTCAGTCAGACTCTTGAAGTGAGTGTGAAGGTGAGGGGGGCAGAGGAAAAGTGTGCTTCCTTGAGATTAAGGCTTCATTTGTAATAGCCCCATAGTCCTATTCCTGGAGCAACCCTTTCTTCAGCTGAGAGTTGCTGATGTTTCTGAACCCCAGTGTTGGATTCGCACAAACAAGAACAAAAATACAACTAACTGATCTGCAGATCACTGTTGGAGTTGACCAACACTCACCAAAATACTGTATCGTGTATGTATCACCCACGAGGCATAAAGTGAGGGGCATATGGAATGCAGTCCCCATTCTAGTAAAAACAAAGGGAGAGCTTCCCATCCTCTCCCTGATTTTATAAAGCAGCGCCTCCCCCTCCCCCAAAATCCTCTTCTTCCCTGGCTGATGTAGTGAGAGCTCCCCCTCCTGTTTCAATCAACTTTATAACCACTGCCACCAGCTCCTGGCCATCCCCCTCTCTCTGTGCCCCATGGTTCAGCACTGATCATAGGAAAGGAAATGAATAACTCAGATTAATTTGGCTCATGCACTCTCTCACAAGGAGGCCTAGCCTATGTCAGATAGAAAATTAAAAATACTGTATAATTGGAGGGGCAGCATGGGGGAAGTTTACCCTGCTGCTGTCTGTGCTATACCTGTTTTCTGGATAATTAGGGGACTTCAATCTCCAGGGCTTTCAATCTGGCACCTTTCACCATCATTAACTTCACTTAATTTCTTAACATATAGAGCATAACTGAAAGTCTACATTACTGCATAATGCAGGCTCAACTAAAACGCATCTCTAATGGGCTTGCAGGTACCTCTTCCCTTGTATTAGCACAAATAAAAACCCCTGGTATGAAAAATAATTAGTAAGATACATAAGAGTTAATGACATTGGACTTTAGCATAACAGGACACTGGGGCACTCTTTCACTGCTGTCTAATCAGTATAAGATGTAGTCCCTGAAAAGGAAGTGTCCCTGTCTGTTTGGTGGTACCTTAGGGCAGTTTGTCTCTGTTGTGGCTGCTGCAGATACAGCATACAAGCTAGATAACAGGAAATCATGTACAGATGCAAAAACAAAGTTAACAAACTACATGTGAGGTGGTTTTTAGCGCCAGGCTTTGCTGCTCCTTCCCCTTTAAACTCAGCAGCTGCTCCTGCTCCATCACCTCTCTCACTCAGATTCTAGCTACTGCTATTCCACCCCACCCCAACTTCCTCTGGTACCATTCCTTACGTTGTTGGACCTAAGGGACCTCCAGTCCTCCATCCTAGTAGAAGTCCTTCAGCCTCCAATAGGCATTTGTATGGGAACCTTAAGGAGGTCTGTACCTTTCGCCCAGGTATTCTCTAAATTACCTACTCCCATTGCAGTTACCTAGTCCCACTGGAGCCATTCTTGTGTGGAAGTGCGAATGGGCATGGGTAAGGTGACAGAACTGGGCCTGAATAAAGACTTCGCTATTTGGCATATCAGTTTGGTTACCTTCGATGGAAACATTAAGCAGGGACTCTTATGGATGGACAGGGTTCAACACTCCTGATGCCGTGTATGAAGAACCACAGCTCATGGGATCCTGCTAGAGGTAAAATTCCTTGAGCTAGGCTCAGTCGCCTATAGGTACTACAGAGCTCCAGGTAGATTAGAGTTTGGTTGGAGAAAAGGTACATATATAGAAAAGGTACAGGTACATATATCCATGCAAATTCTCTTTAGAAGCTATAGGCCTTCTACTATATTCTCAATAATCCTCCAAGGAATTGGTTGTGGGGAGGCTCCAGGAAGAGTTATGATCTTGGTGGGAGTGATGATGGAGAAGCAGTAGATCCTGAGTTTAAAGGAGAAGGGGTAAATTGGCTCTAGGGAAGTTTGGTCTCAGTAAAGACTTTGAGATTTACGCACACACACATCCCCACTCACACACACCATTTGATGGGTCTCAGAGGACAAGTCCTGTAATCTGTAATTCAGAAAACTAGCATGTCAAAAAGTAAAGAAGCTTTAGATTGTACATTAGAGCATTCGTGGTCTGGGATGATAAAACTGTCTGGCATTGTACAACTAGCATTTGCCAGAACATAGCTGTATTTTAAACAATTGCATCTTTAAATAGGAAACAATGCCGAAACTACAAGAAAATTGCTTGTTCTTTTGCTTGCTCTGTATCGTCCTTCGCAATGATTTAGCACACAGACTTGGGGTCTCTCAAGGAGAGAACAGACTTTGACATCATAAACCTGCCCCAGAAGTACAAGGGAAAAGTGATTTCAGAGAAGTGCACCAGCTGCATTTTAGTCAGGAAGAATTTTGTTCAGCCTCTCCCCATCTAGGACTTCTGGGTGCATTGTGTATTTCATGCAGCAGAAGGATGAAGAATAAATACAGAGAGCACTCCTGACACGAAGGAGAAAAATGACACATTAAAAAATGTATTTGCTGTAGATGATGCTGAACCTTATCTTGGTACAAAGGGTCTTGCTAACTCTTTAACAGGAGATGAAGTATCTTTCTTTTCAAAGTAAAATCCATATTTCAACATCATTGGGGAATTACAGACAACTTCAAATCATTACACCTTGTCCCTTAGCTCTGGTGTGTTTAGTAGCAAAATTTCCCAGTAAAGCCTGAGAGTGAGTCTGAAAATCTCTCTTAATGGCCTCTTTTCATTCTTTCTCAGAAGCCACTATTTATTATGGGGCAATCCAACAGGTTGCTGCCAGAGATGTGTACCTGCTCTCTCATATATAAATCAGGGGCAATACTTCAAAACATGTCTGGAAAAAAAGGATCAAGACCATGTGCTGAAACTTGAAATATATGCACTCAGGAAGCTGTGAATCAAATGCTTTACTCTATACTATTATTTATGAATGCTCCCCAAAACCTGTGCCAAATTCTAGCAAAGCACTGTGTGTTTGCATCTCCTATAAAACACAGGCAGACCACAAGAAACACAAGGCAGAAGTTTTCCATCAATTCTGCTTTGCCCCAAATAACCCAGAAAGGCCACTATATAGGACCGCAAAGAATGTGGCCAGAGGGACTGTGGAGCAAAGTGAGATCGGGAGAAAGATATGCATGTTGGCTTGGCAAGGCCCTCTAATCATACCCTTAGCACAGATTATTCTTGCCAGGAGCATGTGTAATCAGAGAGAAAAAGAGGAATCATAGGGTTGCAAGGGCAAAGCAGTGCAGAACAAGGCCATAGCATGTGCAGACAAGATTGGAGTGATGTGGTCACTCCCCAGGTGCACCAGAGCTGTACACAGCCTCCCGATTCCAGGGGCAGCTTGCACAATTTAAAGAAGCCTCAACTTTCTAGGATCTATTATGATGGCTTTGGGATTGCCAGGATGCTCTGGCTATGCCCTCCTCCGGCTCCTCTTCCATGCCGCAAGCACATCCTGTATGTCAATGGGACCGAAGGAAGTAACAGATGAGAATCCCTCACTCGATGGGAAGTCCAGTTGAGGAAACTTTAAGATACCTTTGGGCCACTGGATCAGTGCAAAGGGTTCATAGTGTACACCAGGACCGTACCCTTAACAGACATCCTAAATTAGATGATTTTGTTGGTCCCAAGCAGTAGTGTATCTTATTACAGTTTCTAAAAATAATATCAGAGTTTCATCATAGAAATGAGTGCTGGAAAAACCTATTAGATAATTTTGTCCATCTCACAGTATGAAGTTTAGTGTGAAAGGAAAAGCCAAACAGGTATTTTTAGGCAGCCTTTGAATTTTAAACCAGACTCTCCAATTTCCAGCTAAGCCTTGGCACCACATTGGCCTCAGAAAAATGAGGGGTAGAGTTTTATTTGCAGGCTGAAGGGAGTTTCTGAGCTGACATTTTGCCAGATTGTGCAGGTATAAAGTTAATTGGCTTGTGTGTAGGTATGTTTCTTGAGCCTACCTTGTATATTGGCAGCTAAACATTTATCAATCCCTGTATTCCAGACCCTGAACATTCTGGTTACATTGATATAAACAGGCCTAAGATATCCTCAGCACGGACCTGAGAAGTGAGGGGCAGGAAGGAGGGGAAATAAAGGATTGGGTAGAAAATAACAATAGGGAATATAATGAAAAATCTCTTTTAAAGATATCATGTAAATCTGGCCACAAATACAATTTGTTAGAACAAAATCACTTTGCGCACCTGCTTAATGATTCTTTATTAAACTACCATTCCAGAGGGATAGAGACCAGGACAAAGCATTACAAAAGAGTTTCTGTAGCAACTGTATTATCTCAGGTACATATAAGAGCACACCAGGGGAGGTGTGAAGGGAAAGAAGAATAGGCAGCATGGAATAGAAATGGGACACATAATTTTTGTAAGACTGTGCCAGACTGTTCCATCATTTCATAATTGCCTATGTTATTTCCCATGTTAGTGGATATAAAGGACCTAATTCCATTGGTTGCAGTGGAGTTACACCAATGGAAAACTGGTGTAACACAGTTGTGAATCAGGCTCAAAATCTACTTATACAGCTTACAATGTTATTTGCAGGGTTCACCCGTAAGAAGTATAAGTAAATAGAGAAAAGAAAATTAACTTCTGTGCAGCTAAATCATCTTTGGAAAGGTATCAAGGTCAGCTCTTGCTCATTAGCTTTTTTCTGCATTAGCACTGGAAGAACAAAGAGCAGCATTTATTTTATATTCCAAAGATTAACTGAAATGGAGGATGAAACACTGAAATTGAATTAGTAAATTATTAACCAATTTCTATGAAATAAGAAATAATCTGTTACAGATTCCTCCCCCCTGACACCCCACTCCACTGTAGAGATTTGTCTTATGCATTTGTTTTTAGGAAATAAGGCAGAAGGAATAAGGGGAAACAGACTAGAGGCAATCCTTCAAGTCAGCTCCTAAGACATTAATAATGAAGCCCTTTGAACTTAACAAATTGTCCAGATATCTCTCTCAACTGCTTTCTCGCAAATTCTCTCTGTGTTCCTGCTTTATCTAGTGGCCTCTTTTTAATTTTTGCCCTCATGTTATTAAAAATGCCCCCTTTATAATCTCTTGGCACAGGAACACGCAGTACACTCAGTGATCGGTGGCCGGGGCTCCAAATGTTTTTATTAGCTTCGTACTGATATTCTTGCTGTGCTTGGACATAAAAATTGATGGCACTAAATGACATGTTTCAGTGTTCAGATGTTCTTTGCCAAATGTGATTTCACACCTTGAGAACACAAAAATCAACCAGATGGATTCAACAGCAAAACCCTAACCAGCAATATTTCCTTATTCTACTTCCTGCAGAGCCCTTTTCCTTAAAAGAAAAATTACTGTCATTGTGTACGGTCAAAGTTGACACGTCCACTTGATGCGATCACTACTGATATATGCAAAAAACAGCCTTCCCTCTGGTACCTTCCAGCTTGTTTAAGTCTGCTTCAACACAGAACATATGTTATACATAAAGCTATTTAATAGATGGGGCTGAATTCTGTCCTGGCAGGTACAGTGATAGGGTGCAAAGATGTTGACTGGTCTGGCTTCTGCTGCAGGAAATCCTACCAGCCAGGACAGGATTCCTCACCATAATTTGAAAGGAGTGCATGGCACTCTTCCTATGAGCCTGGTGTGCTCCGATGTACTGCTGGATAGAGCTTGCTGCTGAAGGTAGTGTACATGCCCATCAGCTAGAGGGCTAGACAGGCATCCAGACCTGCAGACCACAACAGAGTGTAGGTTCAGTACACAGGCCAGCACTCAAAGTACTAGGGAAGAGATTTTGCTCTGCTCTTTGTACAGGAGCCAGAGGTTCTCTGTGTGCCTTTTTCCCTCCCGCTTCTCACTACAGCACCACAGATGGCAGGATTTAGTTTATAGAGTTTATTTCCCTGATTTATAATTCTATATAAACAAACACATCTGTACACAAATAACATATCAAACCCAAAATGTATTAGAATTGTGAACTGTGCCTACAACCTTGACAATAGGGAAGTAAAATTTTGCAAATGATTGAGTAAATTAACACTGATAAAGGTACTGTAAACTGATCTATTGGCCTTCAGTCTGATCTCATTTTATATTAGTATAAATCATGAGTAACCACACTGAAATCAATGGAATTACATCAGTGCAAGAGCAGAATCCATCTCCCTGCTTCTTTTTTTTAAAGTGCTTGCTAATCCCACCACAGCAAAGAAACTGAAAAATGTATATATAAGAAGTCCATTGACCAGGTTGTCTTACTATGAAACCTACAGTATATCCCAATCTTATAAAAATCACTCAAGCATGATGGCTTCCTCCCTCTCAGATAAGAGAGAGGAAGGGCTGCCAATAGTACAGAAACTATGAGACAAAGAAATAATATGTCACAACAGAAAAAAATACACAAACTCAGTGGAGATCAAGGAATTTAAATTAAATATTTCTATAATATCCAAATAATGTGGCTGCAACATGGGAGATAGACGCAAACCAGAGTTGGGAGATGAAAGCTCTGAAAGCAGGCTCTTGATGACAATTCTGGGAGTGGTGAAAACAGTAAAATCTTTAAAATAATGCTGTTCCACACCAATCCTACCCTATTCATGGGCCTGATCCAAAGCATATTGAAATGAGTGAAAAGGTTCTCACTGACTTCAGTGATCTGTGGATCAGGCCCCAAGAGTCTAAATAAAAGCTAAACCAATGAAATACTATGTGAATAAATTAATCAAAATTGCAATTATTCAGTGTTGTTTGCTGTTTCCTAGACTGAAGGTTACGTAACACTCACTGCATTGTGTGGCACTGTGTAGGAAAGGGCTTGTATGATTGCTGTGCTCCTGAGACTCAAAAAATCTGATGTGGATCTTGTGAGGTTATCTTACTCAACAAATATTTTAAATAAATAAATGTGGCAGGGCTTGAAAGGAATGTATTAGTTCACTTCTATGTTATTCATAAAATCCTGACTTTCCCTTCAAGCCAAGTTCTAGGAAAATTGCAAAATTCCATTTCAATCTTATCTGTTTTCCAAAAATAACATCTTAAACACATGCCGCTTTGAACAATCTGCCACCCTAAAGATTTATTTTAAGGGAAGGCACACCTAGAACTAAATAAACTCTGAGATTTGAAATTTAAATCTCAGCTTTCAGAAGAACATAAGACTCCACATAGATAATTATGTGCAAATCTGGTTAAAAAGAATCTATCTGTGCCCTCCTGAATATGCACGCCCTTGGGAAGAAAGAACCATTGATATCCATTTCTCAATATTATTTTTCCATCCACAGTTTTGCAGACAAACTCTTCAAGGGCTTGCTATCATTGTCACCCAAATCCAGGAAGAAGTACAATTTTACTGACATCCTGGGACACCAAATACTGAGTTAGAAAGGAATACTGTCCTGGTATTCTTTAAATATTTACATGTGACTGGCTTCTTACCTCCACAATTGCCTTTGGATGGTAAATAGCTTACTGAACTAAGTCCTATATATTCTTTTCTGATTTATATTGTACAAAAAGGAAGTCAAAAATCCCCAAATAGGACCTAGATTCCTTTTATAATATTATTATTTTTGTATTGCAATAGCACTCACAAGCCCAGTCAGTTCCAACATTACCTGCAGTTCTCAAACTGTGATCTGTGGGCCCGTGGTGTTCTGCAGAAGACTTGCTGTTGGTCTATGGAGAGCCAGCTGACCTGTCCCCCTTATTTCCAGCTGCTTCTACGGGCATCCAGGATCTGGTGTCATTGCAAAGAAAAGATGGTAGGCCTGAAAAAGAATCAGGAAGAGAAACTAGTCTCACTGGACTTTGCTATAGAGGAGGAGAGAAATCAGGAGCTACCACCCACTGCTAGAAGATGGCTGTCCAAGAGAGCAGGGGACTGGGGAAATGAGACAATTGGGCTGTAAGACCTAGCAAAGATGGTGAGAAAAGGACCAGCTATTTGGGCACATCCAGAGGTGATCCATGAGAAAATCTTTGTATAAAAATTTAGTTCATGCTACAAATATTTTTCAGAGCCTCTGGCCTAGGCTGGGAAAAATGGATGATAACTTCAAGGAGACATTGCAAAGTCCTTAATCACCAACCTATAGTAACTCTTCACTTAACGTTGTAGTTATGTTCCTGAAAAATGTGACTTTAAATGAAATGATGTTAAGCAAATCCAATTTCCCCACAAGAATTAATGTAAATGAGGGAGTTAGGTTCCAGGGAAATTTTCTTCTCCAGAAAAAGACTATATATATATACACTCACACACCGTATAAGTTTAAACAAACAATTTAATACTGGTACACAGTGATGATGATTGTGAAGCTTAGTTGAGGTGGAGGAGTCAGAGAGTGGGATATTTCCCAGGGAATGCCTTACTGCTAAATGAACTAGCAATTGACTAAGCCCTCAAGGATTAACTCTCACAACACTCTAGAAGGCAGCAGGAAAGGAGGGAGGGCAGACAGAGACACACACCCTGTGTGTGAGAAAGAAAAATTTCCTCTTAAATAGCTGACCCCAGGCTTAAGTACACTGCTTTGTTAATTAAATCAGCTTGCTGAGACCTGAGACTCACAGCTACTGCCTAGAAGCTCCCTCCGTCCGTCCTGTGTCCCCCCTGCTCTATGGAAGATGGGGTAAGCGGGGTGCAGGAGCAGGAGGAAAGGGAAGACACCCCGACATTAGCCCCTTTCTGCCCCCTTTCCCCCTGTACAGCAAACAGGAGTCTCTGGGAGCAGCTCCAAGGCAGACAGCAGGAGCAGCACATGGCGGCGGGGCGGGGAAGCTGCTGCACAGGGAACTTAGGGGAGTGAGGAGCTGATAGAGGGGCTGCTGATCCACCCTGGTTCAAACCATCCACCAGCTAGCCACAACGGGCTGCTCTTCCTGCAAGCAGTGGACAAAACAGGCAGCTGCCAAACAACTTTGAAGGGAGCATTTCACAACTTTAAACGAGAATGTTCCCTAATTGATCAGCAACTTAACATCGAAACAACGTTAACCAATACGACTTTAAGTAGGAGTTCCTGTATTTATTGTTTTGTATAGTAGGATGCCTTTTGTGTTGGTTACTGACCTTTTGTGGAAACTAAATAGCAAATAGGTATCTAATGCCAAGTTTGGATAATGGTTGAGAATAAATACAGCGCCTATTCTATGCCTATATCTGCCAGGAAAAACAATTTTGGGTATGTCTACACTACGGGATTCCGATTTTACATAAACCGGTTTTGTAAAACAGATTGTATGAAGTCGAGTGCACGCGGCCGCACTAAGCACATTAATTCGTCGGTGTGCGTCCATGGTCCGAGGCTAGCGTCGATTTCTGGAGCGTTGCATTGTGGGTAGCTATTCCATAGCAATCCCATAGTTCCCACAGTCTCCCCTGCCCCTTGGAATTCTGGGTTGAGATCCCAGTGCCTGATGAGGCAAAAATCATTGTCGCGGGTGGTTCTGGGTAAATGTCGTCCATTCTTCCCTTCTTCCCGAAGGAAGCAACCGCAGACATATCATTTCGCGCCTTTTCCCTGGATTGCCTGGCAGACGCCATAGCACGGCCACATGGAGCCGTTCAACTTTTTTGCTGTCACCATATGTGTACTGGATGCCGCTAACAGAGGCGATACTGCAGCGCTACACAGCAGCATTCATTTGCCTTTGCACGACAGCAGAGATGGTATCAGTTGTTCTGTACCATCTGCTGTGCCATGAATTGAAAGATGAGTATGGTTATCTGTCATTCTGTACCGTCTGCTGCTGTCATGGGTGCCCCTGGCTGAGGTCGGCCGAGGGTCAAAGACAAAAATGGGAATGACCCCCTGGGTCTTTCCCTCCTTTATGGTATCTAAAAATAGAGTCAGTCCTGCCTAGAATATGAGGCAAGTGTACTGGAGAACCAGTGTATCAGAAGAACCAGAGAGCACAGCTGCTCTGTGTCAGATCCCGCAGAAATGATAAGCTGCATGGCATTCTAGGGGGTCCCTGCAGCAACCCCACCGTTGCTTCCCTCCTCCCCAAATCTTCCTGGGCTACCGTGGCAGTGCCCCCCCCATTTGTGTGATGAAGTAAAAAGAAGCAGGAATAAGAAACACTGACTTGTAGTGAGATATGAAGGGGGAAGCAGCCTCCAACTGCTAATGATAGTCCAGGGAATAACAGTGGGGGAGAGGAGCCCAGCATCCCGCTGCTATGATAGTCCAGGCAGTACAGAATCTTTTCTTTACACATGAAAGGGAAGGGGGCTGATGGAGCTCAGCCCCCAGTTGCTATGATGAGGACGGTTACCAGCCATTCTGTACCATCTACTGGCAATGACCGGGAATCATTCCTATTTTTACCCAGGTGCCCCCAGCCAGCCTCACCTGAGGCCAGCCAGGAGCACTCACAGGCTCATGACCAGAACGGCTATCAGTCCTACTGCACTGTACCATCTGCCACCAGGAGGGGAGGAGAGAGGATGCTACTGTTTACTGCTGCAGCACCGTGTCTACCAGCAGCATGCAATATACATAGGGTGACATAAAAAAGTCAAGAAACGATTTTTCTCCCTTTTCTATCACGGAGGGGGAGCGGTGGTAAATTGACGAGCTACACCCTGAACCACACCGGACAATGTGTTTGATCCTACAGGCATTGGCAGCTCAGCCAAGAATGTAAATGATTTTCGGAGACTGGGGGGATTGTGGGATAGCTCGAGTCCTCAATACCCCCTCCCTCCCTCCATGAGCGTCCATTTGATTCTTTGGCTTTCTGTTACGCTTGTCATGCAGCACTGTGCTATGGACTCTGTATCATAGCCTGGAGATTTTTTTCAAATGCTTTGGCATTTCGTTTTCTGTAACGGAGCTCTGATAGAACAGATTTGTCTCCCCATACAGTGATCAGATCCAGTATCTCCCATACAGTCCATGCTGGAGCTCTTTTTGGATTTGGGACTGCATCACCACCCATGCTGATCAGAGCTCCACGCTGGACAAACAGGAAATGAAATTCAAAAGTTCGCGGGGCTTTTCCTGTCTACCTGGCCACTGCGTCCGAGTTCAGATTGCTGTCCAGAGCGGTCACAGTGGAGCACTGTGGGATACCGCCCGGAGGCGAATACCGTCAATTTGCGGCCACACTAACCCTAATCCAATAAGGTAATACCAATTTTAGCGCTACTCCTCTTGTTGGGGAGGAGTACAGAAACCGATTTAAAGAGCCCTTTATATCGATATAAAGGGCCTCGTTGTGTGCTAAAATCGGTTTAAATGCATAGTGTAGACCAGGCCTTAGTCTTACAATTGTTGTTCCTTGAGAGTACAACATCAGGGGTCTGTAAAATTCTGAGAGTTTCTATTATTTTCTTTTGAAGAGCTCTATAATAATGAAGAAGTCTAAAGAGAGAAACTGTCGGAGCTGAAGACAATTAAATCTTGAACTCTAGTCAAGCCACAAAGTGACCTTGCCCTGAAGACTTTGTCTGATCTCTCTCTTTTCAAGAAGAATCTTTGTCAGCAAAGAAGGCAGAGTAGGTTGAAAGAGTCAGCTGAAATCCTCAGTAAATGCGTCCTTTGAGAAGGAAGGACATGTGATTTTTTTTCTCATTCACAAACCTGAGAAATTGAAAAAGAAGAGAAACATCTATATTGTTGACCAGAAAGTATAACCTAGAACCACTATCCTATCAAAATAAGAAAACTTTCTAGTACTGCTGTTTGAGCCAGTGAGAAATCTAATGAAACACCACAGTGCCTTAGAAGGTAAGCACAGGACACATAAATGGTCTCTTACTGTTCTGTTGCCAGTCAGGACTTTAGGCCTAGTCTGCACAAGGAAAGGTTTGCTGGTATAGCTGTACTAGCAAATCCCACTAATGTAGACACAGCTTTATCCTGACAAAAGAGTGCTTTTGCTGGTACAGCTTATACCAGCTTCCCGAGTAAAAGAAACTATAGTGACAAAATCACTATTTTGCTGATATAACTGAATCTCCGCTAGGGTTTTGCTAATATAAAAATGTCATTTAAAAAACCACCCCTAACCAACATTACAATACCAGTCAAAGTTTTTAATGTAGACCTGGCCTTGGAGTGCCATCATCACCACTGGCCAATCCCAGAGCCATTGGTGCCAAATCAAAAAACATGAGTGGACTTAAATGTCCAGCTGTATATTCATGCAACTTTTCATAAGAGAAACAAAAGCAGTAGGTTCTCTGAGAAGTTTGACCCACTGCATCCTGGAAGTCCAGTTCCTGAGCTGACATTGGCCCGGGCCTCTTACCTCTTCAAGGGCTTTTGGAACCTGAGCTGCCATAGTACTGGGAATCCTGTCACCTGAGCTGTCATAATCACTCTACTCCAGTGATTCTCACCATCAGACCTGCTTCAGTTTCAGGGTCCTGACACTGAAGCCCAAGAATGGTATGCATTTTTCTGAGCCTGGAAAAGCAGAGCTGCTGAAGAGATGAACAACTGGGTAGGACCTGCAAATTTTCTGCACCTGTCTGAGAGGAGCACCTAGAGGTACAGCACCTAGAGAAGGAAGCACCTAGAGAAGGAAGCGCAGCTAGCCCAGAGCTAGAGGAGAAGAAAGCAAAGTGCCTAGAGCATAGCTGGGCAAGGAGCGCATTTAGAACAAGCCCATGTAGTCAGCAGAGACAAAGATGGGGGAACAGAGCCAGCCACCCTGAAGCATCTAGGATCATCCTAGCTGGGACAAGCCCCCAGAAAGCCCAGAGAACACTCAGGGAAGAGAGGCAGCAAAGTCTGAGGAATACCAAGTCCAACCAGTCCACAAAGGGAATGGCAGTCGGGTCATTCTGGGGTTATGGGTGGAGCCTAGAATAGCACTATCACCTTTTGCTTTCAATTTGACCCTGGTGAATATCAGTATCTCCATTTTACAGGCAGGAAAACTGAGGAACAGAGAAATGAAGTGACTTAACAGGGAGAGAGCTAGGAAAATAACATCATGCCTCTCAGTCCTGTGCCCTATCTGCTGTCTATAGATCTGGCAGATTGACAGCACCTTGGAGCATTGCATCTTCAGGGTGATAAAGTAAATCATAATGCTTTCAACAGAGTAAACTGCTGGGCTCAGCAGAGACTTCTGGAAACAGAGCTGATGAAACCTCTGACAATGCTGTAGGGTTGAATTGAACTCAGAATTCTTGGTCCTTCCACCAAAGAATATGTTGCAGGAGGAACTCTATGAAGAGAGGAACTTCAAGGTAGGTCATTCTCCAGTTCTCTGCTTCTGCTGATGGGGTGAAATTCTGGCCTCACTGTAGTCAGTGGGAGTTTGGCTAAAACTTCATTGGGACCAGAATTTTACCCAAGATGTCTGGTGTCTCTCTGTTGAGACTACAGTCTCTCAGCTCACACTGTTGATGCATCCTTTTAGTGAGATCTCCTGATTGCTGTCAGGACTAGCCTTAAACCCAGAGAAAGTGGCCACTTGGCACTCATGCTTTGGGAGCCCCACAATGACACAACTTTTCAGTTCATCAGCTAGCCCGGTCTGAGCTGTGGCAGTAGGATAAGAGGCGAGGGAACAACTCATTACAGAGCCCTCCCTGCTACAGAAAAGGAGGAAACTCCAATGCTTCATAGAGAGAATCTCACTGCCAAGGAAATTACTGTAAACAGAGATGGGATAGATAAGTAGTTAAGGAAGGGTAGCTGTGAGCAGGAAGCCCCAATATAAACATGTAAATTCCCCACCCCCATCTCATGGAACTCAGCTCTTACATTTTCTCTGTGTAAGCTTCTAATCTGGATCTAGTTGCTTCCCTTCTGGACCTTATACAGGGTTTCACCCTAACTTATTTAGGATAAGGATGTGGCCATGGGTCTTTAAATAGCCTGATTTATCTTCACTGTCTAGCCCACTGGTTTTCAAACTTTTTGTATTGGTGACTCTTTTCACACATAGAATATCAGGCTTGGAAAGGACCTCAGGAGGTCATTTAGTCCAACCCTTTGCTCAAATCAGGACCAATCCCCAGACAGATTTTTGCCCCAGATCCCTAAATGGCTTCCTCAAGGATTGAACTCCCAATCCTGGGTTTAGTAGGCCAATGCTCAAACCACTAAGCTATCTCTCCCCCCACATCAAGCCTTAGAGTGTGACCCCCCTTTATTAATTAAAAATGAAGGGGGGGGTAATTTAATTTAATGGGGGCTCTGGGCTGTCAGTCCCATTGAGCTGATAGCTTGTGACCCCCTGTAACCATCTTGCGACCCCCTGAGAGGTCACAACTCCCAGTTTGAGAACCCCTGATCTAGCCTCATATTTTAGGTTCAGACCCAAAGGACACAGTGGAGCAGTACAGGCTTATATGACATACCACCACTTCGCTAGTTCCCTTGCTTCTCACCTGAAGGTGTGATTTTAGCAGCCAAGTGAAATTAACTAGATCTAGGGATCCAAGCTGATGACAGCAGGAAGAGGGCAAAAAATCATTCCTTTCCCCCCTGTTCACCTGATGCAGAGCCCACTGACGTTACTCCTATTCACGCAGAGGCCCTAATTCTCAGCCTGCCAAGACCCAAATATGGAACACCACTTGTGACAAAGATTCAAAATGAGGGACACAAAGCAATGAAATGTATAGAAAATTTGAAATGTTGTGGGAATCCTTCTTTTTAGCGTAAATGACTTTTTCTGTCACCTCAGTTTCACGATTCTTTATTTCTGATATAAATAATTTTCAACAATAAAAGTGAGTGGACTCCAAATTTGTTAGGCATATAGGTAACTTTGGGACTAACATGCAGGCCCCATGCAACATCTTGCTAGGCCCAGGGCTAACTCATAATATAGGTCTCCACCCCACCCCATCCCACCCAGACACATTAATTAATGAAAGATACATAAAAATACATATAAACATATTTTAGTTCTGAAATGGCATAGATAGGCCACTTTATCACTTTACAACTTTCCTTTCTTCACCTTTTTAATTACAAAATCATGAATGACCTCACTAAATTCAAATTTTCTTGCAAGTTTCCACTCCTTAGAGAAAAAGGTAACTTAAACATTCCTGTTCCATAGTAGATCATCTGCATTTTTTGATGAGTGCCAGCTTGCTGAAACTTCTTTTGGCGTCTGCCATGGTCACTGGCAACATGCAAAAAATTCGTAGTGCTATGCATGCATCACTGAAAATTAGTTATAGTTTTTTGTTGTAAATCTCTAAATAAGATTGTTTAGGACTGACGGAAAGTAAAACAAATGTCATTGATTGCTGTGGATCAGCACTCCAACTCTCAGATAACATTGTCCAAAGTTGCACAGAATACATTCCTTCTGAATAAAAACAGTTTCATCTTCAGAGGTGACAAAATATGATTCCTCAAGTGTCTCATCATGAAATCCTTTCCCATTTCCTACCTCTCTTCTGGGGTAATTGTAGAAAATTCCCATACCTACCACTACAATGCATGTTTCCAACAGAATTTTGGGCCACTGATCCTGAAGTTGCTTGAATTCTTCCATAATATCCACAAAGAGAGCTGACTCTGAATCTAGAGAGATTCCTCAGGCTTGTAAAATCTTATTTCTCTCCTCAGTACTTGAAAGAACTTTATCCCAGAAACTAGCCAAACAAAGGCATGAAAATGAGCCGAAGTACTGTTTTGGTGCTTCCACTTCTGATTTAACTTTTAATTCCAGAGCGCATTCCAATGTTTCCTGAATACCAGGACAGCACATCAGCACATGCACTTCAGCGTGTGTCTGAGTGAGAATGGAGTGAACAGTTTACCTATTTTGTTGTAATCTTTTACCTCACAGGACTAGCATTGAAAAACACGAAAAATTGCTGCACACCACCAAAATATGTTATTGTTTCAGTACATGCAGTTGCAGTATTAACTTCTATGAGATTAAGTGAATGGAAAACACAAGGAGAACACATAGCAAGTTTAATTTTGGGCATAATGCAGGCCTGAATGCCTTTTAATTTTCCTGACATATTGGATCCATTATCAAACCCTTGACCTCTACAGTCGTCAAGTGCAATTTTATGGTGCTTCATACTGACAATTAGCATTTCGCCTATCTGTTCTCCACCTTCTTGATCAAAGTTGATGAACTCAAGAAATCCTTCTTGAATGTTAAATGCATCACTATCTTGGTCCTGAACTACAAACATGAATATCAACACACTTTGTTCATGGTGAGAGGCATCAGGGTAGCATAACATATGATAGAATAATGGATGGCTTTTTCTCTCTCTCTGCAAGAATGGCCTTCTGCAGGCTTTTACCACATAATTCAATACATTCATTATAGCTCCCACAAGAGGCAATGTGCCTATCTTTGCATTATTCTACCCTCTATTTGCTTCTGTTTGACTTTAATCAAATGGTCACAAATTATGCTGTCATAATGAGCTAGTTATTCAAGAGTTTCAAAGAAGTTGCTGTTGTGTGGATCACCAATATCTCTTTGGACCGCTAAGCCTCCTGAAGCAAGAAGTAAGGTAACAGTCAGCATTTTTTCCAATATTGCTTTCCATCTTGCAGGTTCTGTTAATGTTTGTTTTTTAATCTCACTGTCTACTCCCCATCCATCTGAGAGTGACTGCTCTAATTCCTTCCACTGGCAGTAGCAGGTTTTATGTTCTATGCTGTTTTCATGTTCAGGAAGTTTATTATATAGTTTGCACCATTTTTTCACATTTGGCGACTATTCTTAACTATTTGCCAGTGTACTGCATTGTTTTGTCTTTCCCTTCAGAAAATAGCCAACATACAAAGCAATATGGTCCTTTGTTCGTAGCACTCCAAACAAGCCAGTCTCTTGGAGTCTTTTCTCTGGTGTCAGACATCTGACATGTGAGAAGAAATTCAGGAAAATTAGTCCAGGAACATCTTTTGTCATTGACTTCCCTAGCTTCCACATTTCTTCAAAATTCAGTACACCAGATAGAATATTTTTTTGTTACAGGGTTTGTAATGTGTTTAGGCCACAATCCTGGAGCTTTTAAAAAGTAAGTAACGTAGCACAACTCTCTCCTGCTTCTTGCTAACCTTCCTCTGAGTCTAGTGGCGCTGGTGGTCGTATTACTAGACTGTCTTTGAAGTTATTAGATTGGAATCACATGATTAATCTGGCTGCTTTTCTTCATCAATTTCCACAGTCTCCAGATTGAAATCATCTTCCTCTTGTTTATCCAGTTCCCCAGTTTGTGCATTGCTTGAGCCAGACTATTGGGAGGCCTTGTCTGTTTAGAAAAATTGGTGGTTTGACTGGCATCCTTTTACTTCTTTTTCCCCCTTTCTTTAAGCTCCTGACGTTTCTGGCTGCCTGATTTGAATTTATAGCCAGACATGGCAGTATGGCACATATATTAATTATACCTCAGTGACAAATGCCCTCTTGGCATCCTGGAGGTACTGTCTTCTATGCCTAGAATCTGGTCCCAGCCCTTCTAGGCACCCTGGAGGACCGGCTCACTTTTTGGAATGTTGCTTCTGTTCTAACACTGCTTCTCGTTGGCTCGGGTAAATCTTGAAAGATCTTGCGAGATCAGTATGCCACACAGATAGATGGGTACAAACATGCTTAGTGAGATGGTATAAAATAACATTTATTCAAACTCAGAAGTCTACAATTTACCCTGAATTTTTATCCCCTGGTGATGGGCTTGTGGCCTTCTGGCTGGGCCTTTGGACCGGGCCCTGGTAAATTGTACCCTTCCCCGCCCCCTTTACTTGCCTTCTAACATAAGGAGCATCCCTTAAAATAAGAGGCAGTTGAGCAGTCGTACGGAGTTCCCTCCAACTTGTCAATGGAAAAGAAGAGAGAAAAGATGAAAGGGAAAAAAGGGAGGAGGGAGAATACAACCATATAGGAAAATATGGTGATTGAGAGGAGAGAGAAAGAGAAAAGATGGCTCTGACTATTGTACCCCCTCTGAGTCAATAACTATAGGGTATAGATGATGAGTGCTAAATTCCACCACATGGCCCCAGTCATATGGCACTGATTGGTTACAAAAAGTTTTCTCTCTGTCACATGGGTGGCATCAGTATCCACAGGCAAATATGATTTCAGCTGGTCCAAATGCTGCTCTTCCTGAGTAAAGTCCTCAAAGAGCCTACTAAAGAAGTGGAGGATTTTCCATATCTAGACAACCCTTTATTAGTTTAACATTTTGATCACAGGTAAGTCCTTGTTAAAAGAACTGTCAATGACGAGCTAGTTCACCTCCAGTGTCATCTCCAGGTCAACTGCTCCTGTATGACATAAAAACCTCTGGAGAGTATAAACTGTCCATGAATAAATTTACATTGGAAATTAAAAGGTTTTTAACCATCAGAGGAGTGAGGTTCCAGTAGGAATAGTGGGGGGAGGACAAACTAATTAGTATTAAAATAGAAATGGATACGTTTATGAATGGGATTGTTTGATGGGGTTACCTGTGGTGGTGCAGGGAGGGGGAGCAGCCCAGGGTCTGGTTCGTGTCTTATATTCTTAAAAGGCCATACTTCAGGGCTTCAGTTGGTCACCTCTAGGGTAAGGAAGGAATACATTTTCCCCCAATGTATTCTGGGTTATTTTTGTGTGGCCATGGCCATGGATGGGGTGGGGTGATGTTTGAGGTGGTACTGAGAATTCTCCTTCCCAGGAGCTCGACTGGTGAGTCTGGTTCACATGCAGAGGGAAAAAACTAATTCAAGGTCAGAAACAAATTTTCCCCAGATCATGTCTGCCATGTCTTTAGGGTTTTTTCACCTTCCTCTATAGGATGAGGTATGGGTCACTTGCTAGGATCTCACTTAATCAATTCCCTGCCATTACAGAGGTCTTGAGGACTAGTGGCACCTTGGCCCTTTTTGTTCTCTGGTTGTGGCACACAACAGTTTAGTGTCCTGAGGGCTATAATATTTTGGTCTCATTCTGGTTGTTGTGCTTGGTGTGGATGTGGTGGGGTTGCGTTTAATTCGCTGCAATGTGCAGGAAGTCAGACTAGATGATCTGATAGTCCGTCTGACCTTAAACTCTATGACTCTACAACTGTCAGGGAAAATTCAACTTTTCTTTATGTTGGGGCTTCAAAAAGGCAGGATTCCTGCCAAAGTGACTATAGGTCTGAGAGTTAGGGTAGAATGAAAAAAATGGCTGGACAATGGAATTTATGAGATGCATGTGTCATAAACTGGCTGTTAGAGAGGACTGAATCTGAGACCTTCATCACTAAAAGGACAGATCACTTATCCCTTGATCCAGGGGTTCTCAAACTGGGGGTTGGAACCCCTCAGGAGGTCGTGAGGTTATTACATGGGGGGTCGGAAACTGTCAGCCTCCACCTCAAAACCCGCTTTGCCTGCAGCATTTATAATGGTGTTATTAATTAAAAACACTTTTAAATCTATTTAAGGGGGGGTTGCACACAGAGGCTTTCTATGTGAAAGAGGTCACCAGTACAAAAGTTTGAGAATTACTGCCTTGAGATAAAAGTAGTTCCTTCATCTGTCCCAGTTTTGGACTCTGGAACTGAAGGGGCCCAGCCACTAGAGGGAGACATGACCACATGAACAGTCCTGTATTACATGCCTTCCCTGTTAGATATTATCACATGCTACCCCTGTTAGATGTGTTTATAGTGAGAATCTGAGATACAAGAGTAAAAACTTCCATCTGGAGAGCCATTTTGAAGGGAATCATGGATTCAGACACAGTGGAGAACATCGTTAGTTCAGGATGCTCTTTAGCTTTTGGTACTGAAATTCCAGAGTTCAGTCCCCAGTGACAGCCACGGTGAGTGTCTATGTATGCAGCTGTGATGTGTTACACAAGGTCATATGATTAAAACATGAGATTGGAAGCCTATTTTTTAGAAGCACTGAACACCCAAACTCAATAGAAAGTCAACAGAGCTGTAAGTATTGAGCACCCTTGAAAATTCTGGGAGATTAGACAACTAGGTTCTTTTCTTCTGATTCACAAAGCATAAATTGGTGGTAATAATCATATGTACTGTACTTTGCAGGTGTGCTGTGCAGTTGGATTCATTGAGATCCTCAGTTGCAAAGAGTGATAGAAATGCAAAGTACTATTAATTATTATGATGCACAATGGTGATAGTCTAGTGGCTGGGAGAACAAAGAACATGCCACATAGTTTGCTGTTTGATCTCTTGATATACTTTTGAAAACTGAAGGCACTGAGCCACATTCAATGGAGGTAACAACATGAATGAATTTGGTGCAGCATTTCCACTGAGATCTATGGCACTTTGCCTTGGCCCATAGAAAAGTGGCTGGTTGTGCTGGCTTCTTATGTGAAAAGTACGGTGGGTCACTAGTGTGGTGAGATGTCATTTTTCTTTATGGTTGTGCCAAAAGATCAACTGCAAAGGTTTTGCAGGAGCAGAAGGATAAAAACCCATTGAAGATGCAGCACAATCAAGCCCAACTTTATTGAATACTGTGCTTTCCATACCAACTAGGCTCCCCACCAGGTGGACTTCACCACTGCGGGTTCCCCCCATCCAACCTGCTTTTCCTTCCTGTAGCTGGCCAGCCGGAGCCCAGCCTGCTGCCATCTCTCCGCAGGAGCTGCTGCTGCTGACATCACAAGCGGCCCTTCCTTTTGTGTGTTCCTGAGCGCACCGGGGGCTGCGTGGGGACAATGGAATCCTGAACTCGGGGCGCGGGCAAGTGGGAAGCTGCTGCTGAGGATGAGTCAAGGCTGAGCCCGGGGAGGGGAGAAGCTGCTGCTGCTTGAGGGCTGGAACAGGTGAGAGACGGGGAGGAAGCTGCTGCTGCTGCTGCTCCTGGACTGAGCCAGGTGAGAAGTTGTTGCTGCTGCGGAAGGGGGATGGGGGGGGGGCAGCTGTTTTGGGGCCGGGCGAGCCAGGAGTGGGAATGGACAGGAGCCCGGCTCAAGCCATCAGGCAGCCCCAGCTGCTCCTCTGCCCCCTAAGACCGGGGCAGGGAGCTGAGCCTCGGATCCTGTTTATTCCGCGCCCCCCCGCGCGCGCCCCGTCAGGGCACTCGGCAGAGGAGCCTCCATCTGCGGTCCCGCAAGGCTGGGGCTCCCGCGGCGCCTGCCCCCTGGGGGCGAGTGCGGCCGGTCCCCCCCAGCCCCGCTCGCCGAGGGGCCGGGGAGGAGCGGGGCAGCCATTGCCTGGGTAAGAGTTGCTGTTGCAGCACTTCCGCTTCTCTCCCAGCGAGAGACACGAGTGGCCAGGCCCAGCCGCGCCGCGGAGGAGCCGCCAGACACAAAGGGAGAGGTACGGCGCGGGGCCCCTCTCCCCGCAGGGCACCCCCCGGCCAGGCCAGGGCCTCCGGCCTGCGCAGCGCGACCACGGGCAGGGGCCGGGGCTGGGGCCGGGGCCGGGGGGCCGGAGGTATTGCCCCCTCCCGCAGGGCCTGCACCGGGGGGGGGGGCAATTCTCCCTATCACAGACTAGACGAGCTCTTCCTGGAGGTTTGCCCCGTGCACGTCCCCCCCCCCCCGGCCCTGCTTCCCACATTCCCCTCCCCCGGCTCTGCCCCCACCCGCAGTTCCTCCGGCTTTGCTACCCCTTCCCCCATCATCCCCCCACGGGCTCTGCTCCCTCCCCCATCTCTTCTCCCCTCGCCACTGCCGCGGGAACGCCACCCTCCCATCCTTCCCTTGCCCCCTTGGGACCGCTGCCTTCCCCTCCGTTGCCCCACAGGCATGATGGCATGACTCTGATTTCCACCACCTCCCACCTCTTGTCTTCTGCTGGACTGATCTCCCACCCATACTTAGGCATTGGTACCTGTCACCCTTGCTTCCCATCCCTGCACCACTGATCTCCCCCCCCCCCCCACACACACACACACCCCCTGCTATCCCTGCCCCCTCTAGGCACTTCATCTCTCCCACATACCTGCCTCTTACCTCTGCAGACTCTGATCCCCCATCCCCACCTTGTCTGTACCTCACCGCCTGCAGGCTCTTATCTCCCACACACACACACTCCTGCCTACCCTCGCCCCCTGCAGGCTTGACGCCCCCCATACCCCCCGCCTTTCCCTCACCCCTTACAGGCACTCATCTCCCCCCCCCACCACACCACACCCACCTTGCCTGTCCTCAGCTCCTGCACGCTCTGATCTCCCCCAAACACCCTGCCTACCGCTTGCCCCTGCAGGCACTCATTTTCCTCCATGCCTGCCTTTACCCTCTGCAGGTTCTGATCTCCTCACCCCCACCTCACCAGCCCTCACCCCTGCAGGCATCATCTCCCCCACATCTGTTCCTCATCTCCTCCCCCAACAAGGCACCAATTCCCCCCCACCTTGCCTGTCCTCTCCTCCCCACCGCAGGCATTGATCTCCGTCTTTACTCTTCCCCCCCCCCGGCACTGATCTCCCTCCCACAAACACCCTGCTTGCCTACCCACCCCTCACCTTCCTAGACACTTATTCTCCCCCTGTAGCCAATGTCTCCCTACTCCTGTTGTAGACATTGATCCTGCTGCTTTTCCTTTCCTTTTTCTCCATCTGCTTCTGAGTCTGCAGAGGGGACTGGAGACATCCTATTTATATCCCAAGCCTCAGGGCTGGATAACTGGGGGAGAAGATGACTGGCTTCTTGTGTGTAGTTTGGGTGAGATTAGAAGGAATTACTTGCAGCTTCTCTGATCCTTGCAGCCTCCTTCTTCCCAGTCCCTATTCTCTCAGCCTGCCCCCCCCCGCCCCACTTCTGTTCTCATTGAAAGGAGACATTCAAGTCCATCCCCTCCCACAGTGTTACTGGTGCAGGGAGAAGCTGCTGCTCCTCCTGCTCAGACCATTTCTGTTCAGCATCCCTGTCTGCAAAGGCCAGGAGGGAGGGAGAGAGAGACAAGGCCCTGTCTAAAGAGAGTGCGACTCAAACAACCTTTACGTGTGAGACTGTGGTGGGTTCCTTTCTCTGTGCATGTGTTCATTGTTTGTTCCCCACATCCTACGGTGTCTCCTCTCCAGGTTTGGGTTGTGTGGTGGGGGGGTCCGCTATGTCGGATGACGATTCGAGGGCCAGCACCAGCTCCTCCTCATCTTCATCCTCCAACCAACAGACCGAGAAAGAGACAAACACCCCTAAGAAGAAGGAAAGCAAAGTCAGCATGAGTAAAAACTCCAAGCTCCTTTCCACCAGCGCCAAGAGGTGAGATTGTCTGCAACCAGACACTGTGTCACTGCTGTCTCTCTGCGCCTCTGTCTCTCTGCTTGTATGGCCCTCTGTAACTGCCCCATTGCTGCTGTTCCTCCTCCCCTCCACTGAGTGTTAATCATTTCTATTCCTCATTACTGGTGTTTACCTTCAACCTCTCCACAGAAATTACTGTTGTCCCCATCTCCCCTTTGTCACTATCTGCACCTAGCAAGAAGCTTTCCCCAAACAGTACCGCGTCCCCCATCTCCTCCTCACCATCTGCACTCAGCACCGTTCATCCCCACTGAGATTACTGCTCTCTTCAGCACCTGACTTTAGAGCCAGATCTCTGTAGGGATTAAAGCCTATGAGCTTAATTCCTGCTCTGCTACTGAAGCTATGTGGCCTTGAGGAAGTCATTTAATTTCTCCATCAGTTTCCCCATTTGGAAAATGGGAATGATGATAACACATAGCTCACATGGGTGTTGTGAGGATTAATTAATTAATGTTTGCTTTGATCTTGTATGACATCTGTCATACATGCAAATACTTGTTACATGGTGCCAGCTCTCCCCACTGAACGCATCACTATTTCCCTATCTCCTTCCAACCTGCATTAAGGGCTTGCGTACCTGGGGAAATTACTGTTTCAGAACAGCTCTCAAGGTGGACAGTCTTTTCTGAAATGAAAGGGACTTTACTGTGAAATAATTACTCTGCTTAAATTATACCAGAATAACTTTTCTGGAATAGCTGTGCAGTCAATATCCCCGAAGTAGACAAGCCCTTAGACCCAACTCATCTCCAAAACATTGCTGCTGTCCTACCTGAGCCATTCTCCATATCACCTGAATTTGGCACCATCCCACTCCAAAAAAGCTCACCTAGCTGAGAATGAAGCTTCCAAGCAAGCTTTCATTACTCCGTCAATAAGAATAATAATCCATCTGGCTGATCGTTGAAAAGCTTTGCAATGCACCGGCAAAAAGCTCACAATCTGTATGTATCAAAAAGGGCTGGGTTTTTTGGATTGCTCAGTCAATGCTCTGTTGTGCTCAAGAGATCGTTTGGATTTTGTAGCTTTCAGGCAGCTTGTTGACTTCAGAACTCATCTGAGCAAAGGATTCCTTGGCAAAGTCACATACACAGCAGCAAGTGGTGGTTGGATGAGAGGCCATCAGCTAGTTTTAAAATATCTGTAAAGGCCTGCTGATTGTAAATTGCTTGGTATGAATAGGGTTTGGTTCTTATTATGTGTGACAAATAGAAAACAGGCAAAGGAGGCTGGCTGAGTGTGGAGGAGGGGAAGGAAGGGAGGCTGTTTGTGTGTGCAGTGGGGGGAGATTTGGAGGTGTGGCTTGAGTTGCAGTAGTGGGGCTCTGGGGAATGGGGATGGTAGCTGGTGGTAGTGGAAGGGAAATGTGGAGCTGTAGATCCTGGAGAAGTCTGGAGGCAGGAAGGATGTTGGGGATGGGGCTTTGGGGATGTGAGGGAGAGGACTGGGGGCGGGGCTTTGGGGGCAGGGGAGATTTGGAGTCTGTGGTAGCGGGAGCAGATAGGATCTTGGAGATGTGTGTGACTATTCCCCTCTTTTTAAGTTTAATCAGAAATGGATCAGGGAGTTGGGCTTTGTTGCTAGTTATCCACCCTTCCCAGTCAGAACCCCTGCAGCCCATTCCCCAGGATGCTAAGTGGGGAAGGGGGTTGTGGCTGTGGCTGTTTAGCCCATCTCAGTGAGACAAAGATTTATAATTTTCCCCAGGCTGTAGTCCTCCCCTCACACCTAACCTCCTAACACCTCCTCACACCTAACACTCGCATTTGCAAGGAGGATCTGTCTCATTGTCAGTATGTTGGAGGGGGATGGGGCCTTATCCCCCTCTGTGTGGGGTGCGGGGTGGACCAGTCTGTGGAGCTGATATGGGGAGAAGGAATGTGTCTATTTTCTCTCTGTGTTTCTGTCACAGGGTGTCTACCCCACTGTGTGTGTCTGGAGTAGTCTTGTCTATACAGGCAGCAGTGTTCAGGATGTGAAAGGCTCTGGCAGTGGGGAAAGGCTCCGGCAGCAGGGCCAGTTGCAATGAAAAGCTTTGGTGGGGGGAGCTTTTCCCTGCTGCCTCCCCTTGCCTGAACCTTTCACTGTAGAGTATAGATACACATACCCTACACACTGCAGACACACACAGTGGGACAGACACCCTGTGACTCCTCACTGCTGGAATCTTGCACTGTGGTGGGGAAAGCAGCAGAGAATCCTGTGGCACCTTATAGACTAACAGACGTTTTGGAGCGTGAGCTTTCGTGGGTGAATACCCACTTCGTCAGACGCAGTGGGGAAAGGCTCTAGCAGTGGGGAGGCGGCAGGACACCACGCTGTCAAAAATAGCCCTGTAGATGTGGGAGGCACTGCTTGGTCATGTAGAGAGCTGTGTAGAGTATATACCCTAGATTCTGGCATGTCTCCACTATACTCATCTAAGTGGTGCCTCACCATCTACACCATTTATACCTGTGCTAGTTGGGCATGCCATGTACATACTCTGCATGCCGCTGCAGGTGTAGATCTACCCTGTGTGTTCCTGGAAGAGTGACGCACATACACAGTCTCACAGTCATTGTGACATATATCTATACTGCATGTGTGTGATGACTGTGATCCCACATAGTGACTTACCTTTGTTCTTTCTTGTTTTTATTGCCATAGGATTCAGAAAGAATTGGCTGACATCACTTTAGATCCACCTCCCAATTGCAGGTTTGTTTTGATCCTTCCTTCTCAGAGGGAGGAGAGAAAGTATACTTTTTATTATTTGTAAATATCCTTATAAGTTCTCAATGTAGCAGAGTAATGACCACTTAGATGACATAAAATACTCATGAATGCTTGGATGACATAAAAATAAATCCCTGGCAGGAGAAAGCTCAGGAGACGTTATGTGTTTTGACGTGAATTTTCTGTTTATTTTGTTTTTTCGTAATTGCATTAGTGTTTGTCACATTATCTGTGTGTGTGTTTCTGACAATGGTCAATACAGAAGAGTGTGAAAATGTGCCCCTTTTTGGTTTTTCCTGGTGCATAAGTCGAATGCTTGACTGCATTAATTTTTATTTATATAAGAATCCTGCCAAACAAGCAGAAAATTGTCTAATCTGCGTGAGTTCTCTCCAGCTCTGACAGTTCTATGCTAAGCAATAACACACAGTGGGGAAGGGGGCTGTTGGCTCATCAGTGAGTATACGCATTGAAGAAGCGCATATGTTATGTGATGAAATCACACCCTGGGGTATGCTACTGCCCTTTATAGAATGGTTACTTAAACTATGTTTTAGAGATTTAAACATTATATTTAGTACCTACAAAGCTTTGCGTTCGTCACCTAGTTGTCCTGACCCCTGGTGATTCCCTTTGGCTTTAGAGTATGAGATGATGTTGGCAATGTCTTTGGTTCTTCCTGTTTAATTAAACGGGACGGCTGCTTTCAACCTTCTCTCTCCCGTTTGGCCTGCTGGAGTCTTGTTTCCAAAGACATTCTTGAGTTCTTTATCTGACTCTTCTCCCCATGCCTTTCTGGTGCTGCTAAGCTAGGTCTGAAGGGGTAGTAGCAATTAAAAGAAAATGCCACTTAAAATATATTTTTAAATCAGTCACGTACACCTCTACCTCGATATAACGCTGTCCTCGAGAGCCAAAAAATCTTACCACATTATAGGTGAAAATGCGTTATATCAAACTTGCTTTGATCTGCCGGAGTGCGCAGCCCCACCCCCCCGGAGCACTGCTTTACCACGTTATATCCGAATTCGTGTTATATTGGGTCACGTTATATCGGGGTAGTGATGTATTTAGAATGGACATTTTGCCCCCACCTTTATATTGCTGGTGTGCTGAAGCTGCTTGTTATCCTTAACTGGTGCACAGGGAGACAATAGCACTGGAGTTCAGTGAAGGGGCAATGAACCTCTCTTTCAAAACCACTGTCAAGCATCCTAATCACTGGCAGTGGGGATGGGAAACGAGTATATGAGAACCGGGGAGGTATGGGTTGGAAGGAGGCCTCCACATCAAAAAGGATCAACCAAAGACTCCAACTCCCCACCCCTGTTGCCAAAGGATCAGCAACAATATCAGTGGGTGGGTACACAGAGCGGGGGAAAAAGAAAAACAGGTGATTGGGACGTAGTAAACCTTTAAAGGTTTTCTTAATGAATAAATTTATTAAATGTTTGATAAGATGACTTTTTAAAATTCACCTAGATAGTGCAATAGTATAGTGGTTTGACTGGTGAGGAAAGTTTTTGATATACCACTAAAGCGTGTGGTGTTGAAGATAACTACACATGGGTTTTGAGCTCTCTTCAGCTGCTGTATATTGTTTTAATGGCATTAATGTGCCCAAAATCTGTTGTGATGGGTGTCTAAAATGCTTCTGTATAACTAAATCAGGTTGCAGCCTTCATCCGAACCATCTTGGAAATAATATCAAAACCCTAAACTATTCCTATATGAAGAAATTGGAGTCATTCATGGGTGTGGGTTAGCTTCCCGACTACTTTGTTAAACTGTAATATGGCTGAGGACCAGGTGGTTTCTTATTTAAATAGTGCAGTCCATTGGGGATAGTAACGTCAAGACACAAGACAAAAAAGGTTGGATTTGTAATGTGTAAGCCTTTATGAATGGTTTTAATGGTGGAAAGCAGTTGATAGTACAAGCCATCCGTGAATATAAAGTCATATTATAGTTGCAGGTATCCTGTCTTCCTTCTGACCTTCAAATGAATTAGTATGGAGATTGGCAGTTTTATCTAACAAATAATGTTGGAAAATTGGAACAAGTTAAGCTAACCTATAATGTGTTATGTAGTAAAACACGAACAATGGTTTTCTTATGAGACCAGGAGTTTTCGCATTGCCATTCAAGCTGTCGAATTTAGTATCTGTATTTTATAGTGAGAGTAAGTACAGTGTCTCTGTTTTTATACTTGTGGTTAGTTTGGTTCAAAATGCTAAATGCCTTACACTTCCTGACATGCTTTGGGCTTGAGGCTGTATACAGCAGATTTGCTAAGTGTGGACAGATGCTGCTTGCCACAACAGTGAGAAGAGTTCCAACTATCAAAGTTATGTGGAGTGTTTACTTCCTGTGGAAGGGGAAACTGTCAAATGGAGGATGGGGGGAAGTTATGGTACTGAGACTTTCTGGTTGCTGTGTAATGGTTAAGATTGCAAGACTTTGCTCTGGGGAAGCCTCTATTGATGTGATGGCTTTCCATTATTCCTTTGTTTACACTGAATATTAGCGCTGTGAGAGAGGTATTAAACTTGGTTTTAGAACATAGTTTTAACTCTCCTGCCTCGGTAACTTTAAAAAAGGCTTTGTTTACCCTACGTCCTCTCTGCTCAGCTCAAGCATCTCATCTGACTACCTGCTTTGTGTCCTCTCTCCTGTGCCTTGGTACTGTCTATTGTATATTACCCTCCCGCTGCAATCGGGGATCCTCTTTTCCTCCATTCTCTCCTTCATTAAAGCTCTTCTCAAACCCCACTTATTGAAGAAGTCTTATTGGGTTACATTTTGAAAAGCACCAAAGTCCTATTGACTTTCAGTGGGGCTTAGGTTTCTAAGTATCTGTCACTTTAAAAAATGGGACTTAGGATCCTTAGGCATTTTTGAAAATGTTACTCAGTCTCATTTATAAAGAAAAAATGCTGCATAACTCTGAAGATTCACTACTTTCTCAACCAGCCACTTAATCCCCACCATTGTTGTCATCTTCCAAACTGTTCCCTAACATGTTTGTGTTTGTCAGCTTCTCCTTGTTGTCCATGTCTTATTATTGGGCCTTCCTGCAAGGTGCTTGCACCTTCAGTCCATGGGAGTCGAAGACATTTAGCATGTCCAGAAGGAACTCAGAACACTGAAAGACCGCCCCTTCCGGGCAGAGACTCAATCATTATTTATTTTGTAAATATGCGTATCCATGATTCTGTGCAAGTGGTTGTTCATTAAATTTAAATTTTCAAGCAAAATAGCCGAAGAACAAATCAGGATTTTAATTTTTGCAGGGTTGCAAATATATGTTCAGACTTGAATTAAAAAACAACAACCAGATCTTGTACATGCTGATGACTTTCTAACAGTAGTACACTAAATAGAATTCACGGATATTTTCTGATTGGTGTTTAAGATATTAGTGTTCTCTTACATGGCATAGTGTAGCTACAGCATATGATTAATTTTAAGTGCGTTCTATTTCTCTCATTCTTGGTATGCTAACATTTTATGTGAAATGATTGAAACAGGATGCTGGAAAGCTTTAATTATCTTTTGTCCATTTATGGGATGATTTGGCTTCTGACACTGGTGATGAGAGATGTAAAATCTATATTTTAATTGTAGGTATTTGGTGATAAAAGAGCTACAGCTTTCACACTGAAGGGCTTCTTAGTTAATGTGAAATTGAGATTTAATGTCATAGGCTTTGAATATTACACATTTGGATCCCAGTCGTAATGAAATTTCAGTTCTCTGTTTAAATATTAGCTTGTATAAGGAAGTGAAAATCATAATCTGGGCCGGTTGATTTTTTTTTGTGTGTGTGTATCTTTGGTACATTGTGTGTCTTATAGGGATTTATTTACATTACACATTCAGATGTGTCATGGAGTCTGGTTCCATGATTGTCTCCAGTCATGGTTCCATTTTTCTTTATAAGCAGGGCTTAACTGTATTTAACCAATATCTAAAACTTTGGCTTACCCATGTGACTGGATTTCTGAGGCTGTATCAGGGACATGATTAAAACATTAACTGTCATTTACACAGTCTGTCTCAGGGACTTACTTGGCCTCCATTGACCTAATAGCTGAGTACCTCAAAATCTTTAATATAGTTCTCCCTGTGAGGTGTTTTCCCCATTTTATAGGTGGGGAACTGAGGTTGACACTGATTTCAATGGAAGTTAGCAGCCTAAATAGCTTTGTGGATCTGGGCCTGAAAGAGTAATGTGCAGGATTTTAAAGTTATTTGGGTCCTGTTCTGTTAAGCATTGCAATGCCTAATTGACTTAGTGCTTCTAAGTCAGGGGCGGGCAAACTTTTTAGCCTGAGGGCCACATCGGGTTTCCAAAATTGTATGGAGGGCCAGTAAGGGGAGGCTGTACCTTCTTAAATAGCCAGGTGTGGCCTGGTCAATGCCCCCTATCCAACTCCCCCTCTTCTTCTTACCCCCTGATGCCCCCCCCCCCCAGACACTCGCCCCATCCAACTCTCCCTGTCCCCAACGGTCCCCCCGGGACTCCTGCCCCATCTACAAACCCCTGCTCCCCGTCCTCGGAACCCCCTCCTCTGACTGCCCCCTGCCACCCCATCCAACCTCTCCTCTCATTCCTGACTGCCCCCTGGGATCTCTGCCCCATCCAACCACCCCTTCTCCCTGATCGCCCCAGGAACCCCTGCCCCTGACTGCCCTCTGCCGCCTCATCCAACCCCTCCGCCCTCCTTTCTGACTGCCCCCCGGGGACCTCGGCCCCCATGTTCCCTGTCCTCTGACGGCCCCGACCCCATCTACACCCCTGCCCCCGACCACCACCCTGAACTCCCCTGCCCTCTAACCCTCCCCCAGTTCCCTGCCCCCTTACCGCGCTGCCTGGAGTACCGGTGGCTGGCAGTGCTACAGCTGCGCTGCCTGGAGCACCGATGGCTGGCAGCTGCGCCGCCCAGCTGGAGCTAGCCATGCCACCGCGCAGCACAGAGCACCGGGTCAGGCCATGGCTCTGCGGCTGCACTGCCCCAGGAGCTCACAGCCTCACCGCCCAGAGCATTATGCCAGCAGCGCAGTGAGCTGAGGCTGTGAGGGAGGGGGAACAGCAGAGGAGGGGCCAGGGGCTAGCCTCCTGGGCCAGGAGCTCAGGGGCTGGACAGGAGGGTCCCGTGGGCTGTAGCTTGCCCATCTCTGTTCTAAATCCTTGTTGCTTTTGAAAATGAGACATAGACTTCCAAGTTCCAGTAACTTTCAATGAGAATTAGTCTTCTGCGTCAGTTAGGTGTGGCAATGCCGAACAGAGCAGTGCCTAAATCATTTTAAAAACCAGGACTTAAGTGTCTTGCCCAAGGTCACACAGGAAGTGTGTGCTTAAGATGGGAATTGAAGCCGCATCTCCTGAATCCCTGATATGACAGATACGCCTCTACCCTAATATAACGCTGTCCTTGGGAGCCAAAAAATCTTACCACGTTATAGGTGAAACCGCATTATATCAAACTTGCTTTGATCTGCTGGAGTGCGCAGCCCTGCCCCCGCCCCCAGCTCTGCTTTACCGTGTTGTATCCAAATTCGTGTTATATCGGGGTAGAGGTGTATTGCCATTTCCTGCAATATCCGTGAAAGACTTCGCTGTTTTAAGTTTATATATTATCGTGGGCCAGGATTGTGTGTAACCTTTTCTTGGGCAGAGACTTGCGTGTCACTCCATCTTGACCAGGGATTTTAAGGTTGCACAGCTGCCTGATTTACACTGCTCTCCTCAGCAAGCCAGAGCTTTTCGGACCCCAAACCACCGCCTGCATGTCATGCTGCACCCTCCTGGGTGCAGAACCATTGGACCCCCTGCGAGAGTGGAAGGAGGTAGTTAATGGGGAGACGTTTATTGTATGGAGAGATACTGCAACAGTTAAAACTTTAGTTAAGTCTCATGTTGTGAAACCCCATCAAATGCTCCCAAGGTGTGAAATGTGGGTTAAAGTTCCTGGTGTGAACGCCTTTACTCTACCTACAGCACAGAATTCTGTACAGACCGGGAAGGGTCAGGGGTGCTGGTTGTAGTTGTGTTGTCAGATATCTCATATTTTTTGTTTTTGAGGAATTATGTTATGGTTTTAAAAGCATAAGGGGTGAATCAGACCACAAGTTAGCTACAGACCTGGAAGGGTTAGCCAAAATGCAAATAGAGTAGCTGCATGAAGTGTATCCCTCCTGCTCACTCCACCCTCTCCCCCCACCCCCAATCCAGGAATAATCAAGTTGCGTTTCCAGTATATACAGACAAATACCTGAGGAGAAGGAAAGTGAGACCATTTTCTACTGCAGGGGGATGACAAGATAACTTGAAGGTAAAATCTCTGAGTCCTGAAGCCCAGGCCAGGGAAATAAGCTCTCTTCCTACCCTTATCAGGGAACCAGGCACAGTACAGAGTACTTGCAATGTCTCCAGCCAAAAGTAGGGACATCGAGGCAGCAGCAGGGCACTGCCAAATCTATGACACCTACCCAAGGATGGGAAATGCCCATGGAAAGTGTATGACAGCTGCTTTGGAGATAACAAAGGTAACTACAGCCAGAAAGAAGGGGAAACTTCCTCCCATAGTCTCTGACTGCCTGATGGTCTGTGAAAATGTAAAGGACCTTGAGCCTGATGCGTGGAGAACTGCTGTGCACTTTGACTCAGTATGTGGGGATCAGAGGACCACCCCAGTGGAGTGGGGGATCAATACACTTTCCTCTTCCCCCTAGAGAAACTGGCCCCTGGGCCCTGACTTCTGAGGAGATGGAGCAGAGAAAGGAATTTGACTGTGGGGGAGATTTGAAGAATCTGTTAAAAGTGGTGCAGAGAGCTGCTTCATGGGAGCCCTACCTTATTGCTCCCTTCTGTACAAAGAGTTGCTTCCTGGAATGCTTCCGGGAGCGAGGGAACCTCAACCCACCATGGGGCAGCTGACTGCATGAGGGACAAAGGGACACCACATACCCTCCTTAGAATCCAAGGGGAAGTGGCAGTGGGTGGACCAGTCTCAGATTCACACCCAGATGTTTTGGGGGAGTAAGTGTATGCAAGAGCTCCACCCTCATAGGCTCTAATAGGAGAAATTATACAGGGTAGGGGTCAGATGACTCTGTATGGATTTTTGAAGGAAATATGCTCACTTGCTAGTGGAATGTTTATTATATGCATAGGTGAAATATGAAATTAACCACCATCCAGGGAATAAACCTGTGCATTCTCCTAGGAGGATGGTCAAGCACCCGAGTTTCACCTCACTTCTTTTGGGAGGAGATGTGACGTATGACAGTTTCCTGCAATATTCTTGAAAGACTTTATTAATTTTATGTATTATTGTGGGTTGGGAGAGATGTGACATCTCTAGGGGAGAGATGTGACAGATGTAAGACCTGGGAGTTCAAATAAAAACATTGAAAATGTGCCAGGAAAAGTATGGATTTTTGGGACAATAAGTGTTCAGTGGTTTTCCTGGGGTATACCTAGGGAGAAGTTAATGTAAATTCTCCAACTCCAGTTATGCAAAAACCCAGCCTTTTGAAGCTGCGCCATAAGGAGAGGGTAATTGACTGCTAATTACCTGTTACTGAAAGTCAGGATCTAAGGCCCAAGCTGAGTAAAGAAACAGCTAATCTGCCCAGCCCTTGTTCTGGATCTAAGATGGATGAACTTGTAACCACAGGGAAGTCCTAGTTGTGGGTTTTGAAGGACTAAAACCTACCAGAGCCCTAGGCTGGAGTTGGGGATGATCTCTGGAAAGCAGTGCATGTGTGTTTGTTCTTTTATTGTTTTTAATAATGCTGTACTGCTTTTACGTTCAGAAAAACTGTGCTTGCTTAGGAGGAGCTGTGTTGTAACTTATAACTGTGGCAATATACTGGTCATAGGCTTTGGAGAGAGAGAAAAACTCAGGAATTGGCCTATTTAGGCAGTCTAGCTTTCTGGGGGTATTAGAATATAAGACAGGGAGCTGTGCAGCCTTAAAATCCCAGTCAGGAGGGAGAGAGACATGTCGGTCTCAGGTAGTGTTACCAACTTTCTAATCGCACAAAACCGAACACCCCTGCCCCGCCCCTTCTGAGACTTCGCCGCTTCTCCGAGGCCCCACTCCCACTCACTCCATCCCCCCTCCCTCTATCACTTACTCTCCGCCACCCTCACTCACTCGCTCATTTTCACTGGGCTGGGGAAAGGGGTTGGGATGCGGGAAGAGATGAGGACTCCGACTGCAGGTGCGGGCTTTGGGGTGGGGCAAGAAATGAGTTCAGGATGCAGGAGGGGGTGCAGGCTCTGGGGTGGGGCTGAGGATGAGGGGTTTGGGGTGCAGGAGGGGGCTCCGGGCTGGAGGGTAGAGCCGAAGAGTTTGGGAGGTATGGGAGGAGGCTCTGGGCTGAGGCAGGGGATTGAGGTGTGGGAGGAGGTATGGGCTCAGGATTGGGGGGTGCTGGTTCTGGGGTGGGGCCAGAGATGGTGGGGTTCAAGGTGCAGGAGGGGGCTTCTGGTCAGGGCAGGGGGTTGGGGTGTGTGGGGAGGTGCAGGCTCCAGCGGGAAGTTTGGATGTGGGAGGGGGCTCAGGGCTGGTGTAGGAGGTTGGAGTGTGGTAGGAGGTGCAGGGTGAAGGCTCTGGGAAGGAGTTTGGGTGTGTGAGGGAGCTTGGGACTGAGGCAGGAGGTTGGGGTGCAAGGAGTGGGCTCTGGGCAGCGCTTGCCTTGGGGGCTCCCCAAAAGCAGCGACACGTGCCTTGGCTCCTACTCATAGGGGTGCCAGGTGGTTCTGCATAGTGCGCACTGCCTCTGCCCACAGGTGCTGCCCTCCGTAGTTCCCATTGGCTCCGGTTCCGGCCAATGGGAGCTGTGGAGCCGGCACATGGGGTGGGGGCAGTGCACAGAGCCCCCTGGCCGCATCCCTCCACCTAGGAGCTGGAAGGATATGTCACCATTTGCAGGAGCCAGGTAGGGAGCCTGCCAGCTCCACCAGCTAGACTTTTAACGGCCCAGTCATCAGTGCTGACCTGAGCCACCAGGGTCCCTTTTTGACCAGGCGTTCTGGTTGAAAACTGGACACCTAGCAACCCTAGAAGGCCAAGAGAGGTGACAGCTGGGAGCCAGAAATCTAAAGTGGATGTCCTTGGTGGACCACAGAGGGGAAATACAGATGGAGTTTCCCTGAACTGTGACACCGGGTTAGCATTCCAGCCACGGGACAGTTGCTTCAAGGTGGAGCTGTATACGTCTGCAATGTTGTAGAAAGGTTCTTGAGTTAGTGTAGTGTAGGGACATGAAATTGCCCTATTTAAACATTACCTCATCCACCTTGTCTCTCTAATGTCCTGGGACCAACACAGCTACAACTACACAGCATAAATGATCATGTTTAAATATGTATGCAGTCTTTCTAGTCTGTACTGAAGGCCCAAAATGGTTATAACTAGGATAAAAAAAACTTTACTATAACTAAAACAAGCTTAGTTTTAACATGGTTTGGTCCAGTCCATACAGGATCAGCCATTGCTTAGGCCATGTCTACCCTATGAACACTGTAGTGCTGCAGCTATGCTACTGTAATGTAGACACTTCCTACAACACCTGAAAGGGATTTTCCACTTCCATAAATCTACATTCCTGATTGGCAGTAGCTAGGTCAATGGAAAAGTTCTTATCCATTCACCTAGTCACGTTTACAATATGGGTTATTTTGGCTTAACCTGTGCACCATAGCGATTTTTAAATGTAGACCAGGCCTCAAATATGATGATTTTTCACATCTCTTCTTAAAAGTCTTTAACGTCCCCAAAAAACTGGCCTTTCACAGTGGAAAAAGCTATCATGAACCAATGTTTTAAAATTTAAGTTAGCATTGTTCTTTGGCTCTTTCAGTGTATTTTTGTGTCCAATCTTTGTAAATTCCTAGGACAAGGACAAGATCTCTCTTAGGGTACGTCTACACTGCACGATTATTTCGAATTAGCTTAAACCGATATTACAAAACAGATCTAATAAAATCGGTTTAGCGCGTCCACAGTGGGATCCCGAAATCGATTGTTTGCGTCCATGGTCCAAAGCTACCATCGATTTCAGGAGCGGTGCACTGTGGGTAGCTGTTCCTCAGCTATCCCATAGTTCCCACTTCCGTGTTGAGAGCACAGTGCCTGATGGGGCAGAAAACATTGCCCCGGGTGGTGCTGGGTACAGCCTCACCCCTCCCTTTGTGAAGGCAGCAGACAACCCTTTGGCGCCTTTTTCGCGGAGTGCATTGAGCAAACGCCATAGCACAGCAATCTTTCCCTTTTTTTTTTCACGTGGTGGTGGGGGGAAATAAACTGAGGAGCTGTTCCCTGAACCACGCCAGACACTGTGTTTGAACCTACAGACATTGGGAGCTCAGCCAAGAATGCAAATAATTTTCAGAGACTGCTGTGGACTGTGGGATAGCTGGAGTCCTCAGTACCCCCTCCCTCCCTTCATGAGCGTCCATTTGAGTCTCTGGCTTCCCGTTACGCTTGTCACACAGCGCTGTGTATCCTGGAGTTTTTTATTCAAACGCTTTGGCATTTCGTGTTCTGTAACGGAGCTGGATACAACAGATTTGTCTCCCCATACAGCGATCAGACCTAGTATCTCCCGTACGGTCTATGCTGGAGCTCTTTTTCGATTTCAAACTGCATCGCCAGCCGTGCTGATCAGAGCTCCACGCTGGGCAAGCAGGAAATGTAATTCAAAAGTTCGCGGGGCTTTTCCTGTTTACCTGCCCGCTGCATCCGAGTTCAGATTGCTGTCCAGAGCGGTCAGTGCTGCACTCTGGGATGCCGCCCGGAGGCCAATAACGTCGATTTCCGTCCACATGAACCCTAATCCGAGTTATCACTATCGAATTTAGCGCTACTCCTCTCGTTTGGGAGGAGTTCCGAAATCGATTTAAGGAACCGTTTAACTCGATATTAATGACAACGTCGTGTGAACGGATACAGCGTTAAATCGGTATATCGGCCATTAAACCGATTTAAAGTTGCAGTGTAGACCTGGCCTCAGTGTCTTATGCAGATAAATGGCCAGTATTTAAATAAGAATTATGTTTCAGGTTGTAGATGAATGGAAGGGCCCTGCATTTGTAGCTTGTAGGAACAAAGGTGAAATATAGCCACTGTTTTCAAAACTCTGCAGTAAGGGATTATGACTTCTGGACTAACATGAAATCTGCAGAAAATGTGTGGCTCAGAAAGCCATTTTGAACTCTTTGATTTTAATTAATGAATGGACTTCATTTGCATCCTAGTGTAGCTCCTGTTTTGACTAAAGTTGGTTTTATATTGCTGGAGATACTGTACTTTTTAAACAGCTCAAACTTGGGTAAACGCTTTAGAGCTCTGGCTTTTACATTTGGCATATTATGCAAGAACATATTGTAGTTGTTAAAGCACAATATGGGGTTTTCTTTTTCTGTGTGTGTACGCTTGAAAGAGATCTTCCTGAATGCAGCCACCATCTCATGTACATTTTCTCGTAGTGTATTTCTTTAATGATCTGTACCGAAAGTTGAGATCATTATAATTTTAAAAGCTGCAGGTTCTATTACGTATTTGTGACTTTTGAGGGGGAGGAGGTGACTAAAATGCAGGTCATTTTAATTTAAAATATTCAGGTTGCAAAAAAGTGATTTTTGGTACATTTTATTCATTGCTCTAAAATGTAAATAATTTCTATATTAAATTTCCAAGTGTGGAGATGGGAAAGACCTTCAGAATTAGTGCTATGTGACCTTAGTTTATATGACAAAAGATAATTTTCTATCAGTGGTTTCCCCCTCTGTTTAGCATATAATTCATGGAAAAATAACACTTCCTTTTAGAAACTATTAACTAATTTAGTGATCCTCGACAGCTGTATGTGGTCTGTCTTGCAAACCTTGAAAAGAATGCAGTTTATATACTTGGTAAATTGCAACTTTATGTAGCTATTCCTGCAGGCTAAATCATCTGCTTGATGTATTCAGACAAAAACTGCATAGGAGAAACCACTTTACTGTAGATTGATTAGTTAATATTACAGGAATCCACATTTTTGAGGTCAGTGAACTGTTTTAATCAGCTCCCTTAAAAATCAGAATCATTTTAATGGCAGGATTCTTGAGAATCTGTGGCAGTAGCTAGGCTGATCCTGTGGTAGAATTTGTTTGGCATATCCTCATTTAGCAATTCCAAAATGAACTATGCTCTGTGCTCTTGCATGCCAAATATCAGAATGCTGAATCTGGAGAGCAGCTGTGAAAGTGTATCATGGATCCAAACAGGGAGTTGAAATCCCTGTCGGCCTCCACTCATTCACATACATCACTCAACTTTATTATTTGACTTCCATTTTTGTTGTCCTTGACAAACACCAGGCAATTATGTTCACTATGCTGCTTATATGTTTTACCTAATGGGAATGCTAATATTTGTCTAGGGTTGAGGAATCTGTGAACTTTAATTTTGTGTTACTTCATTTGTGTCCTAGTATGTTGTGTTTCAATTTTGTACTTAGACATTTTATTTTTTTAAGGGGAAAAAAGATAATTTCACCCATAGGTATGTGGTGCTTTATAGAGATAAAAGAAAACCTTGTCATTGCCCCAAAGTGTTTTCAATCTAAATTCTCGATCCTGTGTACAGGAGCAGATAGTAATTTGTCATCGCTTCCTTCTTCATGGGGGACTGGGTGCTTCAGGGTTTGATAATCTTATAGGGAATTTCTTCCCTCTCAGGATTTGAATCCAGGCCAGGTTGGTGGTGACTGAAAGTCATTTCCATCAGCTGCTTTATGGCTTATCTAAAATTAATTGGTCTCAATCCATTTTATAGTAGTCAAATATTTACCTCACAAAGCTTCCTCCAGTGGTGGCACCCTTGTGAGATGGAACTAATCTTTACCAGTCAGAGAGCCCCTCTAGTACACGTATGAGCCCCTGTTGGTGAGGTTAGGTATAGGAAGCTTGTACCACCCCTGCCTTTGCTGTACTTTTCCTGTGTTTTCATTCTCCTTTCATTCCAACACCGCACCTCTTGAAAGCATTGATCTTATTAAAGAAAGAGGGTGTGTGTGTAAGAAATTGGGGAAACTGACTTCCTCATATCTGATAGATGTATGTGAAATAAAGTTAAGGACTATATTGTTTCTGCTGTGATGCCATGTGAGTTAAACAAAATGAAATTAATGGGACATTTGAGTAATTGCAGTAGAATCACACTAATCTGCATGCTTTATAATTTGAACAAATACTTATTTCTCAACAAAGCTTTAACAGGTTTGCTTTCATTTCTCACTTTATTACTTTTCAAAATGGACTACAGAACATTGATTACTACATTGTGAAGTACTAGAGAAAAAGGGCAACTGTCAAAATAAACATAGTATATTTTGGAATTCAGTATTTTGTTGTTGTTGTTCACTTACTTCCCAGTTTGCAAATGTCAGTAGTTTGCAATGGGTCTGCCAGACATTAGTGCAAATCATAAAGGTTCTACAGTGTGTGTAATAAATATATATTGTGAATGAAATGTTAATTGACGTTAACAGCAGAACATCCCACAAATATGTATGCTTGAGTGCAATGCACACAATGACAAATAAGCACCGTTATATTCTGCATGAAAGTGTGCTTGGATGGGGATAGTGGCGTACAGAATCATGATCTGTAGCCTAGGTTCCCTCCCAAGTTGTGCAGCTGCGCAGCTGCCTATTAAGCCCTGTGCAGGGGCTCAGGGGTGCGGTGGGGAGAGGCTCCTCTCCCCGCCAGCCCCAGCATGCACCCGCCACTGCCAGGGGAGAGGCATCCCGACCCAGCTGTGGCCCACTAGAGCTGCCGGGGAAAGGAGCCCGTCCCTCAACCCAACTCAACCTCATGGAGCTGCCGCCAGGGAGACACGCCTCTCCCCCAGCCCCGAGCCTCTGCAGTGATAGAGGACTGGGAGGGGAGTCCTTTTGCCCTGGAACAGCCTGCACCCCCAAACCCTTCATCCTGGTCCCACCCAAGAACCAGCACCCCAACCCTCTGCCCCAGCCCTGATCCGCATCCTGAACCCCTCATTCCGGGCCCCACCCCAGAGACTTCACCCCTACTCTCTGCCCCAGCCCTGAACCCCTGGGCCCCACTCCCACCTCATGAATTTTGTTATGTGCACCAATACGAAGGTGATATGTCACACGTCACCTCCGTATTGGTGCACATAACAAAATTCATTCCACGCATGGACATACAAAATTAGAGGGAACACTGCCTGTAGCAGATACGTTTGCCTGATAGCTTTTGTTTTTTTCCCTTTTATTTTTCAACTAAAAGTCTAGACCAGGAAAGATTGACACTAGGTTTTAAAAAATGGGCCCAGGCCAACTTTTGGCAATCCCTTTGTTTACAAGAAAATCTAAGTAATCTTATACAGTTTGTAATTCAATTAATGTTGCAAATTCCAGTTGTAAATTTTGTCTGGCCCTATATTTTTGAGGGGACAGCATTTTGGAGCCAAAAATACAGGTCATGATTCCCCAGTGCCTTGAATCTTTTGGTCATTTACACATGTGCACAGTAAGTGTAAAGCACTGCCATTCTGATTGGATAGTGTTTTCACTTGTGTACCCAAGGTGCAGGGCAGTAGAGAACCAGACCATGATGCACTTTAACAGCTGCTCTCAAGATTCATCATTCTGATATTTGGCATATGATTTCTGTCTCTGGAGCTGTTGGACTCACTGGAAAAATAGATGATCTTGAAATGGTTCTGACATTTTTAGAAGCAACAGTAGATGTAAGCTACTATGATAGAGGCACTACCTATGGCAATTGGGCTGCTAATATTTAATACTGTTTCTGCCATAGGTATCTGAATTTTGCCAATGAAACTAATTTCCTTCTCTGTAAAAAGGGAAGAAGGCTTAAAATAATGATCTTTAGACTTCTGGAGTGAATCATACAATGGTTGAAAGGAAGATCAAACATTAAAAATTAATCCTGAAGCCAAAAAGTGGTTTTTCATGATAGATAAGTCAATGAAAATTAGGGGGAAGGGGAAACAAGACTTCCCAGTGATATGGACAAAAAGAGAACTTCATCAGACTTTTAGGAGGCATAGGAAATGTTTCAGCAAAGTAACATTCATCACATCAGAAATAAATCGTCAGGTTAATAATGCAAATTGGCTATCTCAATGAAAGTGTTAAGATGCTAATGGGGAGGGTACATGCTTGTGAGAGAGAAATATTCAGGTGGACACTCTTAGAAAGTTTTAATACATTATTTGTTGTTCTGACCAAGTATAGAATCTGGCTGCTCTGAGAAATGGCCTATAAACTGTAGAGAAATCGCAGTATCTTTTAATTAAAGCAGTGCTTAACTCTTGCAGATGGTTTTGAAAGATTGCTAAAATGCGTGCAGTTGTAATAACATATAGTTTAAAAGCAATTATATCAATGTTGTAGTATATCATGAAGGCCCATTTCATCTGAAGTTTCTGATCTATCAGACTAACAGTTTAATATTATACTTGCCCATTAATTATTTCCTGTGTGTCCTAGTAATCTTTTTAAGGCAAATACATTAGGTAAACAATCAAAGCATTTACAATTGTTGTAGTTTTTTGTTTCAGTTTGTAAATGTGTTCTTCTTAAGCAATAAGAATTATCTAATGTTTTTTGTAGAATAATTTTAATTTTGAGAACATATTTGTATTTTATATTGCTTTGTTGGCAGTGGGAATAATATTCATGCCATTTAATTTGGGATAGTAAAACTAAGACTCAGAATTATTTTAATCAGTAAACAAACAAACATAGCTGGTTTAGTTTTTAAATAATGAGATAAAAATGTATTTGATTAAATAAAAACTGGAAATGTCATGATCCTGGCCCCAACGCTCCATTGCATTAAATGTTTTGCACTCTTCCTCCTGGTGCTAATCAAACTTAAACACAAAGGGCTTGTCTTCACTACTGCCGACATAACGCAGTATAGACACTGCTTTAAGTTGATGTAAGTTACGTTGCTGGGGGAGAGGTTCACACCTCTGAACGATGTAACTTACATCGACTTAAGCAGTAGTGTAGACAAGCCCTGAGGATCCAGGCCTTTGATGTACTTGGGTAAGAGTAATGAGGTAAACTCAGGTAATACAGAACTGTCTTAATGGCTACTGGAACATCCCATGAGGGCTATTGATAGCAAGATAGCTTGTGCCTGTGATTGGCCGAGTATTCACCAACTCCAAGGCTCAGACTCCCCTTTATGCACACTGAACACTGTTCAGGTACGTGCCAGGAATTAGGCCTCTGGCAACTTTTATTTTGTATAGCAGCTTTCATACAAATTGTATCCATACGTACTTGAGAGAAAATGAAACAGAGAACTAATTATCAGGGAGGGAGGGAGTTACAGGCCAGGGAGACAAGACAGGTTTTCTGTTGGGATGTGAAATGAAATTCAGTCACTGAGGTGGGAGAGATACAGTAAAGCCATTTGGGATGGCAGGAGCCTCTGGGGAGAAGGTAGTAAAGTAGTACCAGTGGCAAAATTGTACGAGGGGGCATGGGTGGATGGTAGGGAGTAAGAGAGATGAGGTCTGTAAGGAAGACTAAGACAATTATGGATTGGTTCCTGAAATGAATGGCGGTAACGAGAGTGTGGGGTGAAAAGTACACTTCTTCCCTCCCTGCCCCATCATGTTAGTTTTACTTTGTTGTTGGCCATAGCAAGAAGCAGGAGGAACAAGGCATTATCCTATATGGGATAGAAATGGGGATTTTAGGAGAGGGCAAAAACAGAAAGAGAGGGAGACCAAGAAACAAACCCAGACAGAGAGGGACACACTCAGATTGAGACCAGGACAGAGAAAAGCAAGCAAACGAGACTGGGATGGAAAAAAAGGAGTGGCTTAAAACTTAGTAGATACCACCTAACCTAGGCCAGTACCAAAGATGGGAAGCTGTAGGCTTATGTGTTGGAAGCCCTGGAAGAGGTTACTAGAGCTTTCCCACCAAGGGAACGAAGTATCTGATCACCTGTTTCCCTGCTCTTTGTCCTCCTGATTTTAGTCCTTTCACCATATTCCTCCTTTTGTCTGCTTTTTTACTTAGCTTTGTGCCTTCAGCCTTGCAGCCCACCCACCTCCTTGCACTGTGCATATGTGTAACAATTTCCTTGCCCTCATGTACTAAGCACCCCTGCACTATTCCTCCCTAAACTCCACCTTTCAAAGCAATCCCTGCTCACTTCTCATCACTCACCCTCTTATCCTCACTTTTCTGAAGAGTTAATCTGTGATTTGTGCATATGTGCCTTGCCTTATTTAGACTGTAAAGTCTTCAGGGTAGGGGACTTGCCTTTTTATCTGTTTGTAAAGGGCCTGATATAAAGGTTCTGTAATAACAAATGGGTTTAGTCCTTGGACTGGTAGGTCTCACACATTTTTAAAGCCTTGCTTACTCTTGTGGCAGTTTTTTATCTGATCAAAGAAAATAAGTGAGTTGCCTTTATTCAGTAACTATTGTAGTATATTGAATATGTGGTTTCTGATACTACTACACTACAGTGTAACAAGCTGATATGTGTTGAGATATATATTACTTTTATTCTGGGTAGTACCCAAGGAAATGAATAAAAGTATCCATCCAATAGCTAATCTTTTTCTTTGCCATCTTTGTGCTCCTACTTTACCCTCTGTCTCACTAACTGGAAGAAGTGAGAGTATTTGTTAAGAAAATGTTCGTTAAAATGCATAGCTATTATATGCGTTAAGGCATTACAATTTAACATACTTAGTATTCAGTGTGTATATATAATTTCTAATGATTGTATGACTGCTCTGTTATTATACTCGAGTTTTGTAATGTGTGAGGCATGCCTTGCTTATTGACATTTTTCTACAAAGATTAAAAATATTCTAGCTCCTACTTAGTGTGGTTGTGATACATAGGCATTTTTACATGGCTTTTCTTAATAGGTTCCAAACTGTAACTATACACCATTGTGTATGTGCCCACACCAAAATCTTTGTTAATTCAGAGTGGAGGCTGCTAAAGTGTATTTCCCATCACTGCAATCATTAAATACCAAGGAAATAGCCAATTAAGCTACTCAAGCTGAGTTCTGGAAGGAGACCTTTGGGGAGGGTGTGAGGGTTGATGGAACAGCATAAGGGGTTGGGACTCTGTACCCAGGGAGAGGAGGGTTGTGGGATTCTGAGAGGGGTGGCATTAGGTAGGCAGTGCTTTGACCAGGTAGACATTGGAGTTTGGGGTTCTAGTTGTGAAATAGGAATGGAGTCTGGAGACAGAGAATCAGAAATGTGGGGTGTTAGGAGATGCTGGGGGCTGGGTCAAGGGTCTGGGCTCTGGCAGAGGAGGAGATCAGGAGTGCGGGCTCTAGAAACGGTAAGTGAGGCATGCACTACACTTGTGCCCCTCCACCCCCCTCAGGCCGGGCCAGGCCTGACTGGACAGTTGAAAAGGGAAGCATAGGGGTGGGTTTGAATAGAACTAAGGGAAGAGCTGGCTGGAGTCTGGATCTGGGAAGGAGGATTGGGTCACTAGCTCGCAAATGAGCCAGTGAAGAATATTATGCATGGAAGGGTCTTCACTGACTCAGGTTGGGGGCTTGTTGGGGAGCTTAGAGAGAGGAGCTTGAGTTGAAGATTGGGACTACGCATGAGAAATGGCTCTGTAATATTCACAGGGGGTGGGCAAGTGTCAGGGCTCAGGAGGAGAAGGCTTGGAAAGGATAGTGCTTTGCTGATTCTCCAGCCTAGTGGCAAATCTGCTGTGGGTCATTGGAATGGAATCCGCTCCCTGCAGGGCTGGTGTAACCACTAGGCGAACTAGGCTGCCGCCTAGGGCACCAAGATTTGGGGGTGCCAAAAACCGGTGTCCCCATTTTTTTTTAATGGGGTTAAGAAGAGGAAGTCTCCACCTCTTCTGGCAGCTTGAACCTGTGGCTGCCAAGCTCCATTAAAACTATCAGCAGCACAGGGCCGCGAAGTGGGGCTCGGCAGCGCAGGCATTTCCGCAAAGTGGGGGCTGAGCGGGAGCTCTCGGATCAGAGAGAGACACAGGGGGGTGGTTAATGAGCCCTCTTGCCCTCAGGGGAAGGCCAAGTTCCTCTTTCCTTCTGCTTGATGCCCAAGAAGGGCGGCTGTTAGTTGGCACCAGAACCTCGGACCCGCAGCCAAGCCCTCCCCAGCGCTGGCATCTGAACCAGGGGCCCAGTGAATCTGCCTTGTTTCATGGCACTGGAGGTTGGGGGTACGGGGGCTTTCCTTTCTGCAAACCCAGCGGGGAGCGCTCCCTGGAGTCCAATCCACCAGACGACTCGGGGCGCAGAGACTCTTGCTGCGCAAGGAAAAGTGACACTCCGCAGCTCACCGGACTGGACGTGCACCCAGGCAGGCATCTGCTTGCCTAGTTGTTGTATGACAGAGTATCCACCATTCTAATTTTATAAATTTTATTAATAGCAATAATTGAATATTCTAAAGGTAGAATGAAAAGTAGTAGATTTTTATATGAAAGAATGAAAGAAGGAAGTATATGTGACTAAAAAGGGTGTATTTCCGATTACAATCAACATTGCTTAATTTTAAAGAAAAGTCATCTTGATCTCTTAATCAATGTTTAGATCAAACAGCTGATGAAATTCAAATAGTGACTCATAGTCAGTGACATATTCTCTATCCTTTACTTTTAATAGTGAACAAGACAAAGAACTCACAGGAATAAAATTTCATTTAGTTTTCATTTTCAGTTGATGCAGCCTCATGGCAGATATAGAAAAATTGCCTGGGGCGCAATTTCGGGGAGGAGGGGAGCGGAAGGTGGAAGTTTCGCCTAGGGCGCAAAATATCCTTGCACTGGCCCTGACTCCCTGTACAGCACCTGCCAGGTTTCTGGCTCCTCACACGCCTTTCCTGGACCATGGCTCCTTACACATCAGCAAGACCATGGATGTGGTAGGCTTCGCAAAAGGAGCAGTGTGCTCCTGTTCTGGCTCGCAGCACCGGTCCTCCTCTCTGCCAAACTGTAACAAGTTAATGGACTGGAGAAGTGAAGAAGCACAGTAGTCTATTCCTGTCGCCTTCTTCAGCAGCACCACGCTGCTCCTGAGAGTCCCCCTCCCAGCTACTCCTGCAGTCCACACTGAGTCTTCTCCACTGGCCTACACATGTCACCATTGCCAAGCCACTTCAGTGCAGGGAAGTCTGTAGCATAGATGGTCTCCCATCCATCCCAGCCACAAAAAGCAAACAGATGAACAAAACTTATAACTCACTTTATTAATTTGTTTTCAGATTAAGTAAGGATGAGCATCTTTGCGAATGAAGCTGTGCATGACTTTTGAAGTGTCCAACTATTCAGATCATTAAGTCATTAAGGGTTCAAAAAAACCAGAAGACTCCCTGGAAATACTTTTTAAAAGGAGTGGTTTTAAAGTGCTTTGTAGTGTTTAAACTAGGGTGGTTTTGAAATTGAAATATGTCTAAGAAATTAAAGTCTATCCTCATTGATAGGGTAAACGTGGGTAATAAGGCAGGTATGGTTTATCTTTTTACAGGTCTTTTTAATTACTTGTGCTATGTAGAAAATGTATCTCAAATCTAACGTTGGGGCTCCTAGAGTATTTCTGTATACTCCAGTAGATACAGAGAGTGTCTGTATATACTTATATGGTGAATACATGTGGACAGTACCTAGATCTGGTGCCAGCAGCATGTTTTAAAAATAAAAAAAAACAACAATATTTTTATTAATCTCTCACATGCACTAAAATGTTTGAGAGAGTGTGTCAGCCAATATACTTTTAGCACCTGATTTTATTTTTAGAGACAGTCCATTCTTCAGATGTTAAAGTAAAACATCGAGGGAGTTGTGAAATTTGACTAGATTATGCCTTTAGATGATCCTTTAGTGGTGCTCAAGGATTGAAAATGCATAAGGTTTCAGCCCTTGTTGAGGATAATGCATGAACTGTATCCTAGAAACAAACATCTTCATTTCAACATGTTGATGTTAAGACAGTTTCAAGGAAGTACTTGCTATAAAATATTTGTGCATTCTGATGAATGAAATATTCATTCCACTCACCCATTTATTTATTTATTTATTCGTTGCCAGGCTTATTGCTAGAGTATCTGAGGATCTCACCAAATTATAGAAATCTAATGGTTCTCTCCTGCATGCATAGGGGTGTGAGATTTTTTATTTTTTTTTTTTAAATCCGTGACGGTGAGATTACTGTGCTGAAGAGTTGTACCTTGCATTTTGCCCTTTTAAAATGTGCTGATTTCAGTTTATGGATTTATTCCCTAGCAGGGGATATCATCATTCCCTATGTAATCTTAATGCCTCTTGATGAGGATCAAATATCTGCTCACTTGAAAATGGGAAGAAAAGCCCTCACTCTTGACCTTTCTCTGGGGCCAGTGACCACACGACTGTTAACATACTTTAATTGTTCCAAAGAGATCATTTGCAACTACTATGTTATTGCTGCCCGGTGCCCTTTCTTTGCACAAGTTGAGGAAGATGATCCACACTACCAAAAATCGAAGGGATATTTTGGTTATGTATGAGCCTCTGGAAAACAAAAATAAGTTGTTGTCATAGAATCATAGAATATCAGGGTTGCAAGAGACCTCATCTAGTCCAACCCCCTGCTCAAAGCAGGACCAATCCCCAAACTAATTTTTGCCCCAGATCCCTAAATGGCCTCCTCAGGGACTGAACTCACAACGCTGGGTTTAGCAGGTTATGTACATGGATTTACCATCTGTGCTGGTGGCCACTTCAGCTGTCCCTTTTGATTACTCTACCATTTACATTTATAGTTACCATAGGAAGTTAATGAAACTCAGGCCCACGGACTGTTGATTTAAAAAAAAAATGGTGATATGGTCAGATTCACTTGATTTCCTTACTGATGAGATTTATTTTGCCTGTTTCAAATTACAAGCTATGTTTGACATACTGTGTTGGTTAATGTTTTTTATTGTTCTTATGTTAGCTATGACAGTTACAAGTTGCTTGGCTGCAGAGAACTTAAATAATAGTAAAGTGAGCACTTGTCTATTTAAAAAAAAAAAAAAGACAAGGCATACCCACAGAAAGAAAGTGATCTGTGAAAGGAAAATGCTCTTAAATTTTTGCATCAATAGCGATACATCCTTGAAGGACTTAATAAATCTGTACACATCTGAGAATCCTAGAAAGGTTGTGAATGACGATTGTTTTACATGACCAAGCCTGTCCATATATCAACAAACTTGGATAAATAAGAACTGTTTCAAATTTTGCATCTTTCTTGTAGTTGGTATGCATATTTTATGTTTGTAAGAGTCAGGTCTTTGGCATTGTCTCATTTGACTGAATATGTTTGTGCCTGTTAGATTTCAGACTTTCAGTATTACCTGTTTGCAGTGAGGGGATTTGTTGAAAAGGATCATTGTTAGCTGTAGCAGAGAAGGAGTTCCAGGAGAGTGGACCAGCCACAGGATAGCTCTGTCCTCACCTCCACTCATTTCTTGTGCCATTTTTAATAAATGTATGCCATTGATTTCAGTTGTTTTCTTTTATTTTAGTTGAAGCAGTTTGTGTGACTGTAGCTTAGATTCTGCTCTCCGGTGCTACTTTTGAAAGGTAACTGAACTTCTGTTGTCCCTGTAGACTAAAAATATCAAAAAAAAAAATTGCTGTTCAGTAAAAGAAATATCTGTGGCTACAGTTTATATTTTGTAAGTAGAATAGAGGGGTAAATAGTTGCTGAATGTGTACAGTATGTGAAGCTTTAATGTTTAATGTGAAGCTATTAATGTTTCTTTATTTAATTTCAGTGTTGGGAGGGGGGAAGTTGGAGGCATGGAGAGTAAAGAAGGAGGAGAATTCAAAACACCTTAGATATTTGCCAGATTTCAATTTTTAAATAGGTGCAAGAGATTTTAGGTTAGAATTCATTTTGTTGTCTGTTGTCTCGTATTCTTCAGCTAGCCTGTTAAGAATAATTGACAAATTAAACCCAATAAACGCTACTTATCCAGCATTGCAAAAGAAGTGCCAGTGAATATGATCTACTCTTCATTAGTGACGCATCAAATTATGCATTCTAAGGCTTTTTTAATGCAATCCATTGGAGGCTCTTAAGATGCTAAATATTTTTCAGAAAGGAGGATTTTCTTCCATAGTCTTTTTCTCACTGTTCCTTTTCCAAATATACACAATGGCTGTCATTGAAAAAGATTGCTATAAATGCTTTTTTCTTTTCTTTGCCATTGCGCTTGGCTTGCTGAAAGTGACGCCTTTTTTGTATTTTAAACATTGCATCATCCAAGGGAAACACTGTGGGAAAGCCTCTTTAGTACAGACAAAACAGACTCACAGGATAACTCTGGCTTGCTGGAGTGAATCCCTGTAGTATACATGCTGAGGCCAAACATATTATCACTGTGAGCAAGAGCTGTAAGATATGATCAATGTTATATATTCTGTCATAAGTTGGTGCAATTAGCAAGCAAGATAAAATTATTATAGATCTGCCAATATGGAAGACTGCACGCGTGCATGTGTGTTCTGAATAAATGTGTGGGTAAAAGGACTGAAATAAGCTAATGCTTGCCTGCTTATCAGTCTTGGATAGTCTTTGTACCCTTTCTTACTGTATTGCTCTTGAGGCAGCAATCTGACAGTGAGCTAGGATAATATGCAGCTATTTATTCGTGCATTTATACATGCATAGACCTAAAGTGACATCTGTGCCAGGTAAAATCATATATCTTTAAACAAATTTTAATTATAACTATATAGCTTTTTAGGAACAACTGATCCAAATGTCATCCAGTTTAATGATGTATCTTTTTTTTCCCCTTTTTCCTTCCTGAAATCTCTTGTTCTCTCTGTTTCCCCACTCTTCCCGTCAGCACAAGTTGCTGCTCTTACGGCTATGGCAGCACATCATTAACAGCAGAGTGGTGGCTTTCGTTAGGGCCCTGCCAGACTTATCCATTTTCTCCTTAAAAATGAATAAAGTCTTAATTGTGTTAGAACAGTTAGAAAACATTCTTTATTTGTGTTTTAAATTATTTCATTATCTAACGAGTACCCATAACAGAGATCAGCATGATAATTATAATGAGCAGAAGCTCCCCTTTCTCAGCACTCTCTTCATGCAGGCCAGAAATGGGCCTGTCCATTCATTGAGTTTCTTCCAAAGGTTCTTTAAATATAAAAATAGCACGTCCTCCTCACAGGGAGACTTTGCTGTGTATTCTTACTAAAAGGCAACTTCTTCATTTCAGTCTATTGTTTAGTTTAAACAAATATCAGTGATGCTGATACAAAGACCAAGGTTGTTATAAGTCTCTCTCAAGCCAAAAATCCCCACTGTTCGGGGGTTTTCTTTGTTTTCCCCCTACTGGGGAAAAAGTCGACCCCTTCCCAACCCCTTTTCAAAACACTGTGATTCATTTGTTAGCATACTTTGCCCAAACGTGAGAAGGACCATATTGTTAAAAATGAAAACTGTGCAGTTCTCAAATTTAAACATCAAATGCAATAAAATTAGGCCCACTACTCTCTTTTATTAACCTATATGTACGGTTACAGACTCATTGTGTTTTTCAGTATACAGCCTGTTTGAGTTTCAACCAAGCTAATTCAAACGTGATCAAAGCACACTTGATTGTTGCTGGACAAGCGTGCAGGTTTAAAAAAAAGGGACAGAACTCTCCTGTCGTCTTTGATTTTGTTTCCACAATTTACTATCGTTTTGATGTGAGAAACTACAACACAACTTCCTTTGCAAATACAGATTTGGAGTTGAAATCTGGACCTTCGGTTTTAAATGTTAGACCATAATCCCGAGTTCTCTCCTTGTCTTCTATCAGCCATGTTTCAGCCTCCAATCTTTGTTGATTCCAGACATGACCTTTTGTATTTGGGATCAGTCATGTTGATTCATAGACTCCAAGGCCAGAGGGACCATTGTGATCATCTAGGCCGACCTCCTATGTGACGTAGGCCACAGAATTTCCCCAAAATAGTTCCTAGAACATATTCTTTAGAAAAAAGCCAATCTTGGTTTAAAAGTTATCAGTGACACACAATCCACCACAAGCCTGGGTAAATTGTTCTGGCCCTTCATGCCTGCCCACCCTGCTCCCCAAGCACAGCCAGTGGCACAGTTCTGAGCTGCACGCCTGACATACTCTTGCCTCTCACCCAAAGGAGCTCAGTGGCAGCTAGTAATGCCCCCCAGGAGCCGGCCTCTGCCGCAAGATGCTCGTTGAGGTGCTCGCTCACCATTGCCCTGGCACTCCTGGCTCTGCTGCTGCTCCTCAGCCCACAGGCGACGCGTGGGGTGGTCACAAGTCCTCCCCAGAATCTTTAAGTTGTACCCCCATCATCATTAAGAGTTACAAGTCATCTCTGGTTCAGCTAATTATCCATCTCGGTGCCCAAGTCTTTGCTTCACAGGATCGAGTCCACCATCCTGTAAGTATGGCCTACATTCTTTCTTCTTAGATGTATAAATTTACTTTTAACTATTAAAACATGCATTGTTTGCTTGCGCCCAATTTACTAAGCAATCCAGATCCTTTTATATTGGTGACCTATCCTCTTAATTATTTAACCTTCCTCCAATTATTTACCACTCCCCCATTTCTTATGTCATCTGCATTTTTTATCAGTGATGTTGCCCGGGTAATAGGTTCTGAGGTTTCTCTGAATTACTCTTCCATTTTGTCCTTGTGTGGTTTGAGTTCTTAGATGAATAGATCCAGCTGGATTTCTACTGAGACTGCAACACTGGTGTCATCAGCCTATATAATCCGTCAAGTCCCTCTGAAACCTCCTTGTAGAGTTCTTCATTGTGTAAAATGCTTCCTGTGTTTTGGTCAAACTTATCCTCCTGCTTAGTGCAAATTTCAACATAATTATACTAGATGCAAATAGAAAGGTACAATCATCACATGAGTTCTGTCAAATGTCATTGTAAAGCAAAGGTACCAGTCCTCCCTTTTCGGTCAACCAGCCATGAGGCAGATGATGGCTTCTAAGACTTAAGTTTTCATAACATGATTTAGAGCTGTTGGGTGATACTGCTTTCTCACTGAGGTTTAAATAGTGAGCTGAACACATGCACATCAGCAGATCTAGATGGCTACACCTGAGCAGTTCTCTCATCTTTTTTCATGGCACTTTGTCTCAGCCAATGGCACTGTCAGAAACTTGGATGCTGTATTCAGTGTGTTTCTTTTCAGAATCACTAGCATTAAGTAGGAAAACATTTTTCTTTCTGTGGATGCTTCTAACCATGCAAGGTAATTTCTCATGTTCAACCAACTATCCTGCCAGAATGTTGTGACTGAGTCTTTTAGTTCTCCCTTTGTTTTTCCCTCTTTCTTTACTTGTAGATTCTAGTAGTAGACTGGCAAGTTTAAATCTGTTTGACGAAATATATCCAGGGTGAAATGCTTCAATCGTTTATTTAAACTGTTCACTTAGTGCTACACTGAAGGCAGTGTTATTAGAATAAAAGCAAGTTCTGACTTTTTTAAATAGAATTCAAAACTTTGTATTAGTATAATCACCAGTTGATCTTTGTCATTTTTAGGCATTGAAAAGAAACAGTGATTCTGTAATTATGCTTAAATGCTGCTGGAAGCTCTGAAATAGGGGCTTAAATTATTGAGAGTGACCAAAGGCATGGTAAACCCTCTCCTATGAAGAGAGTGAAAAGATTGGGATTTTTTACCTTCAAAAGAAGATAGATAATCAGGAACATGATAAATTATATGAAATATTGAATGATACAGAGAAGGCAGATTGGGAACTTCTGTTCTCCCTGTTCTATAACACAAGAACAAGGGGATATCCAGTGAAATGAAAAGGTGGCAAATGCAAAAACCAATTAAAGGAAATATATTTTCACACAATTGGTGAAACTTGCTGTTGCAGGAAATCACTGATATCAAGAATTTAGTAAGGTTGAGGATTTGACGTTTATATGGATATCACAGGATAAATTTGGATAGTATAATCCTGAGTTTAACAAAAATTGTGGCAGGGGTATTTAAGCTCCTGCTTCAAGAGCTTCCTCCTTAATTTTGACCAAGGAGGACTGATATGTATATAAACTGGCAATTTCTTTTTTCTCTGCCTGCTTTCTACCTCTTCAGGCTTGTTCATCCCTAAGTGTTTTTCCTTGGTCCTTCCCTTCTTACTGATGTCTACTGTTCTTCCCAGAAGAGGTTCATTACACGCCATTTCTGAACAAGTTGCATGAAAAGCTCTATAGAACTGGCATATGAAGTGATGAATAGAATCCTAAAACTTGTGAAGGATTAATAACTGTATAAAGAAAGGGCCATGATGGTGGTTAAACTTAAGTACACAGTGGTGTGTGAAATCACTGCAGTTCTGAAAAGGACGTGATGAGGATAGCAGGCACATTACAGTACGTAACTACCATGTCTTGGCATTTTATTAGATGGCACTTTAAATTATGGTTTTAATTGCACAGAGTGGAAAAACAGAAAGGGTGTAGTAGTAGCTGTGTTAAAAGGGTTGGCTATTGTAGCTGACATTTATGTCGATCGATCTCAGTGTTTTAAACAGTACAACTCCTACATATCAGAGAAGAGGGAATGTATTTTTGCTGCTCTATATGCTAAATTTGTATCTGTTATCACAAGAAGAGTGGTTGAGAAAAATTTAATATGAACAACAATTATAAGTCTTTGGGGATTAGCCAAGGTATTTGTTGTCTTCAGATTCTCTTGTGAATTTATGAAAGTCACTTAGACTAAATGATGTAGTTTAAAAGGAAGACCCTTAAACTGCTTTCCTTAGAGAATTGTAGTCCTCTTCACAGTGCAGTGTAAACTTTTGTATAGGGTCTTGTGTTGTTAATCTGAAACTGTAGTTTTGTTATAAAGATTAAAACCACACTTTTTATTTATAAAATAAATGAAGTCAGCAGAACCAATTGGTGGCAAAAGCCTGTAAGTAAACTTTTGAAGTAGCATAAAGAGAACAAAATTCTGACTTTTTTTTTTTTTTAACGAGGATTTGAAAACATTTGATTTCTAGTAGCAGGTGTGAGGCTGGGCTATTCCTTAATTACTCACTGTTCTGAGGATGATTAAGAGGAGCCACAGTAAGAATTGGACAATCCAATTTCTGAATTAATTGTGCTTTTTAGGTCCCCAAAGAGGATTTTTAGATATCTTGTAATACACATAATGGGTGAAATCCTGACTCCATTGAAGTCAGTGGGGGTGTTTTTCCATCAACTTGAGTGAGGTCAGGATTTCACACAGACTTCTTCCAAACTGACACCTGCTGAAAGGACTCCATGGATAGCTTTATTAGCAAATTTGCTAGTGGAGCAGGCATTCAGCAGAGTGCAGATGGAAGTGAGCTCCCTCTTTTAGGAATATGGTTCAAACCAATTCACCACCTTTGCAATCTTAGGCTGTAGTATAGACGTAGCCTATGTTGGCATAATTTACGTCGCTCAGGGGTGTGAAAAAGCCAAACCCCAAGTGACATAAATTACACTGACCTTAAGCATTCGTGTTAACAGTGCTATGTTGGTGAGAAAGTTTCTGCCACTCATGGAAGTTGTTTTATTTTGCCAATGGGAGAGCTCCCTCCCATCAGCACAGAGCGTCTTCACCAGACGCACTGCAGGCGCAGCTGTGTGCTGTTACCCAGGATTAGAGAAACTTCCATTTGGGCCAACAAGTGTGATACATTTTTTTGGTGTGTGAGTGAGGATGGTGAATAATACAATATATAGTCCTGGCGGAATTCTGCGCCAAAAAATTAAAAATTTTGAGCCTCCCCCAAAAAAATTCTACACACAGATACCCGCCCTCCTCCTTCCCCAGAGCCCAGCCCAGCCACAAGGTACCCCTAACCTAGACACCCGCCCCGCCCTGCCTTGCCCAGACACCTGCAACCCTCCCCAGACCTCAGCTGCGGGCTCCCCCCAGCCCAAACACCCACCCCCTACCCCTCAGAGCACAGGGATCCAGACAGAGAAACAGCCTGATGCTCATGTAAGGGGACTGTTGCCCCCTTATTAACATTCAGTGGGGGGGGGGTTGGTTGCTAGCTCCCAGCACTAAAAAGGAAGGGGTCGATGGGAAATCAGGACCCTGAGACTGACAGTCTCCAGGAACAATGTGGAGAGGCCAATGCTCCAGGTCAGCCTGATTGACAGGGCGGGCAGGCTAATCAAGGAGTCAGGAGGCCAGGGGAGTCCCGTCCTCCGTGTGAGCTGGAATTGCCTGGGTCAGACGGAGTGGGGCCGAGCTAAGGAGAGAGCAGGGGCCCAAGCTAAGCTGCTAGGAGCAGAGCTGCTGCCCAAAAAGCCAGAGCACAGCCCAGAGAGAGCAGACCTGCCCTGGGAGCAGAGCTGCAGCAACCAGAGCCAGAGGGGCCAGAGAAGCAGTCCAGGAAGCAGGTGAGAGCTGAGAGAGTCACAGAACCAGCCTGCAGAGCAGACCTGCCCTGGGAGCAGAGCTGTAGCAACTGGAGCCAGAGAGGCCAGAGAAGCAGCCCAGGGAGCTGAAGGCAGAGCAGCAGCAGCGCCGTGCTGAGGCCAGTGTGGAGTTGGGCTGCGAGCAGTCCGGAGCTGGGTCGGTGGAGCACTGGGGAAGTGAGGGGACCCTGTGGCAGGTGGGCCCGCACAGGAGATGCCTCAGCCAGCGGCCCTGCAGGGCCAGACTTGGAGGGATCATAACCCTGACAGGCGGCTGGTGACGCTTGCGGGCAGAAGGGTTCCTCTTCCCAGAGCCTGAGAGCATGTGGCCACGCCCGAGCAAGTGTCCACACACAGCGTCCTGCAGCACAGCCAGGGCCTGATGCGAGAAGAGGCTGGGACCTACAAGCACAGATTGAACTGCCTTGACATTCCAGAGAGACTGTTTTGATGGTCCCTGCCCCACGAGCGGGTGATGTGTTTTCCTTTAACCTTTTCATTTTCCTTATTCTTTTTTACAATTATTGTTAATTAATAACTTGTATTTGCGCTTTAAATTTGTATGATGTGTCGTGAGGTCCGCGAGGTGCGCAGTGCAAAGAGTATACCCGGTAGTAGGGACACCCTAGCCCCTGTCCTAGGTGACCACGGCAGGGTGGAATGCCCCCAGGGAATCCTGGCGCCACCAGCCTTGTTGGGGTTACGAGGACTCTGCCAGACAGGAGAGTGGAAGGGGAGTCCTCAAGGGCAGGGAGGCCTCTGGGTAAAGGAAGTGGGAGCGAGGACTCAGATCCTTTCTCCAGCCCACTTCACCGGGGTAGTGCAGAAGCCAGGAAAGTTCCCCACAATAGCAGGACCATTCCTCCGCTTACTCTCAGTCCCAAGCTTGCGTGGAGTTCCCTGTGCACCACCACCTTCCTTCCCTCAGGGCATGCTGGGAATTGCAGCTGTTGGGAACCATGTAGCTCTCTCAGTCCCTCCCCCGGCAGTGTATTCTGTGTGCAATCTGGGCTCTGCCGGGTCCAGTGATTGAAAAGGCTGGAAATGTTTACCTTGGAAAGGAGATGAATAGGAGTCATAATAAAAGTATATTAAAATAATGAATGGTACAGAGAAAATAGATCATGAGCATCTATTCTCCCTTTCTCATAACACAAGAAGGGGATATTTCATGAAAACAAAAGGTGGGAAATTCAAAACTGATAAAAGGAAATACATTTTTACACAGTCTGAGATTACACTGTGGAATTGATTGCCACTGAAAGTTGTTGAGTCCAGGAAATTAGAAAGATTCAAAAAGGATTGAACATTTATATGGATAACAAGATTACAGAGTGTTATACTTAATGATGAATTTTGGAAAATGTAAAATTTTGGGAGAGGTATTGAACCTCACGTCACAGGGTTTAAACCAGTCTCAAACTTCTGGAGATTAGGATGAGACTGAATGTAGAGGACAGATTACCCCACATCTGTTTACTGGGAGTTCTTATACCTTCTTCAGAAGCATCTGGTTCTGGCCACTGTCAGAAGCAGGATACTGAACTAGATGACTTTGCATCTGATCCAGGATGGCAATTCCTATGTTTCTATATAGGAATCCCCTCCTGTTGGTCCGGGAATGAAGAAACAAATTGGAGTACCAAAGTGTGGATTTGAACTATATAACCGAAGTCTAGGGCTGTAGTAGGAATATTATGTTACTGGGCTGACTATGTTCTTATTATCATATTTAATGTTTACAAAGGAAAACTCTGTTAAAGGTACAGGCTATTTTCCAAAGTCAGTTACAGAGGAATTTATGTACATTACGAACCACCCATATGACAAAACCACCTAATAGAAATCTGCCCAATAGGATTCTCCTTCATACTTTTGTTAAATTAACAACATCTGCTTCAGAGTATAGAGTTTTACAGCTGAACACTGAAATCTGCACACACGTCTTTCAGTTACTCCAGTATTTAACCTTTAATGTGAAGTTGCTTGATCATAATTCAGGCTTGTTGCTTAGCTGACTGATATATTGAAAGATAGAATATATAAATATGTAAATTACACTTTGCAATTCTGAAAGATTAAATGTTTGTTTTAGTATTATTTTGGTTTAATACCATCTTTATTGGTATCAACACTTCGCTGATTAACATCTAGTTACACAATTTCTCATTATACACGTATGTCACAGCTCTTCAGATTTTCATGACTAACACAAGCTCTGCAGGATAGTATACTCCTCAACTGAGTTTGCTTAAGCTGTAAAAGAGTTTTATCTTATCATGGTTTTACTGGGTCATTTCATAAAAAGTCAGGCTTTTTTTGTTTTGTGGGGGGGTTTGTTAGATGATTGAGAGGCTGTTTAATTACAGGAATGTAAGTTGACTTTGAAATCCAGGTATTGTCTGTGTAAATTATTAAGAAAAAACTACCTAGGTGTACTCTATCTTCCTTGGTCTTTGTTTGAGCCTGCCAAATATGAGATAACCATGTATGAATCTTAGATTTGTGAAGTAGGAATCTTACTCGACTCTGCCATCATTTAATTTTTAAAAGTTCTGATGAGACTGATTAGACCTTAACATTAATTTACTAATCTAGGGTTGAAATGTATATGTATTACTGTCTGAACATCTTTGTTATTTCATTAAAAGGAACATTTAAAATATGCTTGTCTGACCTCTTGGTGAATAGGTGGAAGAAAATTAACAAACTTTTTCCATATTAAACCATAGTTATTTTGAAGGGGATGATTTAAATATCTTCCTAATACTGATCACCCCCCTTTACACACAGAGGAAAAATGAAAACAAATATTTGTGTGCTGTTGTATGATGTAATTTTCCATGTACAAGGATTAAAGATGCCAGGTCTCCCAGAAGTTTCATCATTAATTTGGAGTTTCCTTCCTTTCATGTGTTTGTCAAGCTCTGGCCAGATATGGAAGGAAGGAATGTAAAAATAAAAGTGGCAAAGTGACAGCTGTAGTACCTGAAACTAATTTTCTACTATTAACTTTTTATTTATTAAAAAATAAATTATTATATATCCAGAGTCTGACTCCCAGGCCTCTGGTAGAGGACCCGAGGTTGAGGAAGACACATATCACCCATAGGGGTGAGAGGGGAATTTTTTTTTATATATATAATATTGCGTTTGTGTGTGTTTGCACTTGTATGTGTGATATTATTATTTGATTTCCCTTATTTAATAGGACACTATAATGCAAAGTCTAGTTGGTTCTTTCCCAAAAAAAGGGGAGTTAGAAAATTAGTTTCAGGTACTACATCTGCCACTTGGCCAATTTTTGAAGTTTTACTGTTTCATTTTCTTATTTTTTAAAATGTTTTCTGTCACCACTATCTGTGTGAAACACACTTACAGACATGGGGAGATTGACACTGAGCTCTCCGATGTACAAAATAAACAAAGAAATACATATTGTAATCTGCAGTGTTACTTGTAACAACAGGTTAAAAAAAAATTAAAAATTAAGTTGGTATCCATTGGTGCAAATTAAATTTTGTGTTATTTAGTCCAAACAGTGTGACTGCAGTACAGATATCCATGAATTCTGCTAAATGTCATGAAAAATAGCTTTGTGTAATTTTATACTTAGTTTAGGAAGCTTATGAAGAAAATATTTCCCTGTATGATTTGGTAAGTGACCAGACTCTGAGAGATCCTTCCTGAAGTGCTATTAAACTTCAAAGTTTTTATCTAGTTACAATGTGTTCTTGTGATTAGAATGTGGATTGTTTTTAAGCTAAAGTTGCAGGTTGACAATTAAGGAGGGTCAAATTGGAGGAGTGGAGCTCCTGAGTTTTGCTGGAGAAGAGCTGGTAAGAGGAATTCCTAAGTTCCAGCAGTTCTTCTTTATATGCCTGGCACTAGGGTGTATCAGGCAAAGGTTGCTGCTCTCCTTTGTTGTTTCATTACCAGTATATTTAATGTATCAACAAGTTTTCTCTGTTTACGTGCAGGTTGATGACTTTTTAAAAAGGGTGGGGGGATTAGGAGGGCATGCTGATTTTGGTATCAGTAGATATGGTATATTTCATCATATCCTTTTCCATGTATTTATGTCTTAAATGTGCTGCAGCTTGTGTTACCTTCTGCTGAGTCATCTTTATCACAATAACACTTTTGTAGACAAGCCCCCTGATAATTATAGAACTAGTTAAAATGATATAAACACAAGAGTCAACTGAGAGGGAAAGCATGTTTCCATCCATGTTTAAAACTGTTTGGTTTTTGTTAACACTTATTTAACTTCAGTGAGTGACTAACGTTTTGGAAAAAGTACATTATTTGTTGAAGATCCAGTGCACCAGCCTGGTCAGTTATGGAGTGAAAGCTGTCCATATACAGTCTCTGAAATATCCAGTGTGTCCTGCAAAACCAGAGAAGACCAGACTTGACATTGCTGATATTTCTAGGATAAAAAAACACAGAAATAAATCTTCAAAAAACAAACCCCCTCAAGCCATCTTTCATATTTCATAAAATAGCAATAAAAGAGCACAAACCCAATAATTTATTTCAGATACTTTGAAAGGCACCTTTTAAGTAAACTCTCTCTTATTCTTAAAGTCAGATTGTTGACTCCTGAATAGTATCTGCTGACACTGTCCTTATAATAAACCTTGATTAACTACAACACTTGCGGGCAACAATAGGAACTATTATTTATTAACTAGAACAACCTACAATGCTATATAAATGATTTTTAGTAACTACAATGTAATTGTCTTGTGTTTTACTTTAACAGACTGTTTAAGAATAAATTATTATCAGAAAACCTCATCCCAGACCTGTCAATTGAACAAATTTCTAGACTGTTCATTCTACAATTGTAAAATGCATTTTATTATGACTTGTGTGGCATGCAATTATTATAATACTCCACAATCCCCTGTAATCAATAAAAATATGCTGTGGTAGTGTAGTATAGTTCGATCTTAAATGTTTTTTTCTAATCAACTAGGTTTATCCATTTTGTGTCACCATGTTGTGAGTTACCCAGAATGTGCCCCCAGCCTGTCATAAACAGATAGCTAAGGGTTAATGTTTCTTTTACCTGTAAAGGGTTAACAAAGGGAACCAAACACCTGACCAGAGGACCAATCAGGAAACTGGATTTTTAAAAGCTCAGGGAGGGAAGTTTTTGGGTGTGTGTTCTTCTTGTCTGTTAGGGTTCTTCATTACGCCTCCTGGGACTCTCTATTCAGGTTTCTAATCCTCTGTAGCAAGTTTGGGGTACAAGGTAGAAAACAATAGGTTATATTGTTTTTTTGTATGTACATGTGTGAAATTGCTGAGAGTTTTGTTTTTTGGATAGGCTGTTTATTCATTTCTTTAAGCAATTGACCCTGATATTGTCATCTGATACAGAAACACATTTTATGTCTTTTCTTCTTTTAATAAAGCTTTCTTTTAAAACTTGTTGGATTTTTTCCTAGTGGGGGCTCAGGGGGATTGAGCTGCAGCTCACCAGGAATGGTGGGGGAGGAAAAGAAGGAGTGGGAAGGTGAATTCTCCTCTCTGTTTTGTATTCAAGGAGTTTAAGTACAGTAATCTTCCAGGGTAACCCAGGGAGGGAAAGCCTGGGAGGAGGTAAAGAGGGGGAAGGGAAGTGGGGTATTTCCCTTTGTTGTGAGACTCAGGGCATCTGAGTCTTGGGGTCCCCCAGGGAAGGTTTTGGGGAGACCAGAGTGAGCCAAACACTGGAATTTTTGGCTGGTGGCAGTGCTATAAGATCCAAGCTGGTAATTAAGCTTGGAGGTTTCATGCTAGCAACTTATGATCTGAACTGTAAGGTTCAGATCTGAGTAGGAAAGCTATGACACAGCCACCTTCAGTGACAATACTGTATGCATCAGTTAATATGAATGTGATGATCTTGATCATTTAAGAGTCTTTTAGAGTATCTTTTTAGATGAGTGCATGAGTTTTCTCCTCCTGTTTAAAAATATTTCTTAAAAATGTTTTTCCATAGAAATATGAATGTTGGTTTGGAAAGAAAAATCAGTTTCTAGCCAAGGAACCCAATCATTATTAGAGGAATTTGGAGAGTCTTCATCAGCTGTCAGGTCTTCAGCATAGGAGCACCTCTAGCCAAATGTTACACATAATTATTAACCTTCTGGGTGCCAGTTTCTGCAAGCATATTCATAACTAGCAGTGCACTTTAATCTAAGTTATTTAGCTTTTGTATTTCTTTGACATAGTAGTGGTGTGACCACTAATATTATACCATTGGTAGTGTAAATTATTACTAATCAGCTCTGAGGAAGATAGCCTGCTCTGGTAACTTCATACAGGGTAATTTGGTTTACTCAATAGTTTGGATATTTTTTTTAAATAAAAAAATGGGCATATGAATTTTTATTTATTGATTTTATTTTTGGCTGGAGAAAGAAGCCTCCCAGTCGTCTGGCTCTGAGTCTTATTGTTTAACTTGATGGTGCACCGTTTGCAAATTCTGCAAATGCATGGATGGATATGCTAGGTCTTCTGATCAGTTTGTCTAGACTTAATCTCTCATAAATAGTATCCATGTGTCTTGTTCCTGGAGTAGCAGGGTTATCTTACTGTATTTCTGTTTTTCCAAATGGGTAGAAAACATACGATTTAGGAAATAATCTTCTGATCCCTTTAAAAGGGGATCCCTTTGAGGGGTGCGATTTGCTTACAGTATTTGAAAACATGTTTATGTTCCTGCTACCTGCAAAAAAGTTAGCAGAGAAAGTGGACCATAAGCCTGTCTTGTCTTCAGAGATATTAGCTGAAGCCAGTTCTAGTGACCCATGTGCTTTGATTGATATCTTGTTGGCGGTGCAGCATTTCTTGAAGGAGATGCAGTCTCTTTTCAGTCCTGAAATCCAGAACTATCTTCATTTGTACAAAGATCACTTGATGTGCTGAATCCAATTTTAGGGTCTGTTTGCCTTCTGACAGAATAAAAATTACAGAAGTTAATTTACTACTACGTGTTCTGTATCAACTACCAAAACCATGTTGGAGTCTGAGATGGCACTGACGAAGTGGCCGAGATACAGAAGTGCTATACCAGTGAGACTATTTAGCTTTACCTAAATATGTAGGTACTACATTTGGAAACAAGCTCTGATTATCTGGAGGAATTTTTTCCCTCAGGTTGGTAGGTAATAGTCCAGTTGACAAATCGCAGGAAGGAAACTGATGGTTAAAATAGCACAAGGTTAAGTTTGCAGAGCATAGCTTTTACCACCACACCTTTTCTGTGATTTAAATAAACCATTACGAGTTGTTAGCCAAGTCATATTCTTTCACTTCTTCCTGATCTTATTGTTTCCTGTTTAGGTTATCATTGAATGGGAGATGTAAAGTCAAATTTGAGCTAGTTCATTACTTTGTCTTGAAATGTAATTTTGCAGGAAAAAGTAAAACAGATTTGCATAGAATAAGAGTACTTCTACTAAAAATTTAAAGTTTGGCATTTCATGTCCTTGCATATTTACATAAAGGCATATGCTGCAACCTTGAGCTTTTATAAAACAGTTCAACCTTTCTGTCGCAGGATTGGAAGCTTAGCAATTGTTTCTACACATGGTAGGGTAAACTTCCAGTGCTCAGTGGCAGAGGGAACTTATGAAGAAGGAAGCCATTGCTGGAGAAAGTAGACCCCCTCTGGGAGTGGAGTAGTTTGGATTTATTTTCAATTTTGGTACCAATGTTAAATGCATTAATTTCTCCTGAACCTTTTTATTAGGACTTGCTTCTAAATTGAAGGGATTGTTGCTAAACTACATAGAGCTTCAGCGTACTCTCGAGAAAAATGTAAGCCTCTTTCTGACCCCTCCAGTAATCAAGGGTTTTATTTTTAAGCTTTGAAGTAAGGTTTAAAAATTGAACTTTGCAGCAAAACAGTCAAACAGCATTGGCCTACCCACAAAAGGTTTTCAGATAGTTTGGTAGCAACCTCAGAAATGGCATGCGTAAGTAAAACCTACAAGTTGTGGTCCTAGTCCTGCAAACACTTACTCTGGGGCACAGTCCTTTCTACCATAATAAGGTAAGGTTGCAAGCACCTCACCTGACTGATAGCACTTACAGGACTAACTGTTTACTTGGATTGTGTTGCACTGGTTTTCACTCAGCTAAACAGAACTATTTGCAAAATATCTTTGATGTGTTAATTCCACTAAATTTTTAATAAGAAATCGCCAAAATGTTTTTACTCTACACATAATTCAATGTTGGATTCTAAATACACCTCTACCTCGATATAACGCTGTCCTCGGGAGCCAAAAAATCTTACCGCGTTATATCGAACTTGCTTTGATGCGCCAGACTGCGCATCTCCCCTCTCCCCCCGCCGAGCACTGCTTTACCGCATTATATCAGAATTTGTGTTGTATCGGGTCGCGTTATATCAGGGTAGAGGTGTATTGTGCTTAATTCATACTTTAACTTCTTCCCAAGTTAATTTTCTATGAAATTTACCTTCCAGTTTCAAGCGTACATTTTTTTCTTGCAGTATTCTTTCAAAAATGCCTTTTAATAAATTAATTAGATAATTAATGAGAGTCATTCTTTTCCAAATTCTACATGAAATGTTGTGTGAGCCTTCACTCTCTTCTGTTAGGAATAGAGTAAGATTTGGAAGACATTTGCCCTTCATAATGGTTGTGACTGTCAGGCAGAAAATATCAATATCTTCAAGAAGTAGATCTAGTTATTACCATAATAATACTTAATGCGTCATGCTTTTTCATTCTTATGCTCAAAGTGCTTTACAATGGGAATTAAGTAATTAGGTCTTGTTATCCCCATTTTGCATGGTGTGATCACCATAACAGTATTCTGGTCTATTTTTACAATATTATCTCCCCTGCTTCCTGCTCTACTGCCTCCACCTTCTCTCTGGTGTCTATTCCCCACCCCTCATGCAGCTCCAAGGCATTTTACCCCTGGTCAATCCATCATTTGAGTTAATCTTCACATTGGGGAGCAGCTGGGAGCTGTCCCTAATTAAAGTGGGCACAAATATTGCTCTGATTTACTTGGTCACATGATAGTCCAGTACGCTACCGTTGGGCTGTCAGAGCTGCCCAGAAGGGGTTTTGTTTGTGGTGGTATTTTTTTGTTGTTCTTGTTTGGTTTGGTTTAGATTTCTTTTGGTCCAGTTTCTTTCCTCGACCTAAAAATGAGACAGAGTTAAAATTCTATCTGATGTTTAAACTACTTTACTGAAAATAGTAATTAAATGTGCATGACTTGGGGCATCATCTTAGCGTCTTCTGTCTTGGCTGTTCAGATTCATTTCTCAGTACCTTGTGATGTTTCAGTGCTTACTGAGACAGTTTCCTTTGACAATAATCTTGTGGAATCTTAAGAGATACAAAACATGCATACTCAAACTCTTGTAGAAAACTAGGCAAAACTAATAAGATATGTTAGAGGGATCTTTTCCTGTCTGTCCTGCATGATTTAAACTGGGAGGCAGAGTAGCAGGAATGAGACTGTCTGTCTGCAGCCCTTACTCTTCAATTTACACAATTAGTAGTAGTATTTATTAGTTGTTTATGCTGTAGAGTATGCAAAAATAGATCTGCCCTGCCCTGAAGAGTAGCTCTGTTGGTAATTCAGAATAACTACTTTGTACGGGGGGGGATACATTTCTAGCAGGTACAGTGTGTGTGGGAGGGAATAATTATTTCTAAAATTATGGATGTGCACTTGTAAACATTTTTAAAAACAAGAGATCATGGCTAAAGGAAGCTTTGTAGTTTTTTGCTATACTTTGATGTTTCTGTATTTGGAATACTTTTGAAATGCAAAACTCCTTAAAAAAAAAAAAATCCTAAGAGCAGAAAATGTATTTAATACAGAATTTCCTGACTTGACATGTTTACATTTCTGTTAAACTTCCAAAAGCAATGTTAAGTCTGCACCCCACCTTTCCTCTAGTACCTACACCTGTCATTATAGAGCAATCCAAACCCGTCATCCTCCACTGGTCAGGGACTTCTTATGTTCTTAACTAGCCTCCCCTAAGTTCCTTCTCATGATATAGGTTAGAAACCCCCACCGTGTTTCCCATCCACTATATTGATAAGGGCTACCAGAATGTGGTAGAGTTATAACATTCTATAATGGAAGATATATTGCAATGGATGAGGGGGGAGATTTAGGGTCAATGTTGGAAACAAATGTTTCATTACACTTTTATATTAAACGCTCAAACTTAAGTCTTTGTTTACAAAGCATTGGCTCTTGGATCTTTTTTTAAAAGAAAAAGATTGTTTATATTTTTAACACAGTAAATAAAGAACACTGGAACCTGTAACTAATGACCAATATCAGGACTCCATTTTTTATACAGTTGTTCACAATAGGTAGCTTCATAATACAGTGATAACCTAACAACTTATTTGTTTTAAAATGTAAAACAAAATAGAAAGATATGTATTAGGGTAGAGAAGAGAAATATTATTTTAGTCTGTATGTTTTGAGTATTATTTTAAACAGAAAATTTGTATCACTGTACTAGAGACAGTTCTGTAGGTTGCATAAAACCAAATGGTCAAACCATGATGCATTTTTGTGTTTTAATAAAATAAAACAAAGAATTCTGCCATAGAAACCATGGCCTTTTTAAGTCCAATCCATTTTAATTTATGTAATAAGTTAAAAAAAATCGTCACTTCAAAATTATTGCTCCTGTTTGCAAGTTGTTTGGTGTTCAATTAAAAGTGTTGCCATCACCGTCTAATTTAGCAGCATTAGAGCAGAAATGACTGAGGTTGTTTTGCCTGGAAATACCCAAATTCTTCCAATGTGGTGTTTGCTTGCATGTAGGTTTGATCTGGATCTCTGGAATGGGCAGTCTCTAAAGCATTTTTGTTCTCGTCTTTGTTTTCCAGAGACATGTAACTCTAAAACAGCTTGGCCAATTTGCTTTGGATTCAATTCAAAAATAGGGCTCTGGATTTGTGAGAGAGTTAATGGTTGTATTCCTCATGGTCCTAATTGAAATATTTGTTCATTTTCCATGGGCTACTGAAATTAATTGTGGCTAATGAAATTCTTTTCTCAGGCCATCCTGTCAAGTTGACCTAAGGTGGTTGGTGGCATTTTAAGTGACATCCATAAATTGATTAACCCTTAGAATAAGGGCAGTGCCCAGTGGCAGAAATTTAGGCACATGGAGGATTTTAAGAGTAAAAAATTTAATCGCAGGATTTTAGATGCCTCCAGGGTTAGGCTGCAGCCAAGCAGGGGTTTTGAGGATCTCAGTGATGCATGAATATTGGACATATGTAGCATTTAGACACTTAAGTCCTTTTGTTGATCTGGGCCTCAGTCTTTTAACACACCCCCAACCTCCACAAAACTCTCCCCCCAAAAGTTCTGGAGGTAGAGGGTTATTGGCTCTTGGATTTAATACAGTATGTTGTAGCTATTTGTAGTGGAATCAGTTTATATTATTTTAAATGGCCATTCTGAAGACAAAGTGTTTGACAACTGCTAAATGTTGCATCCCTCTGTTATAGTCACTTAACTTGAGTATAGCAGTGGCACAGATTATTGGAGGTATCAGTTGTACCTATGCACCATATATCTACATATTGATGTGTTATTTTTAAACAGATAATTGCAAAGGATTTTAAGCAAAAAATGTAATCCTTCACCTTTGACTTCTTTTCGTATCTTCACTGAAGTTAATGCCACTGCACTTGAACTACATTCAAGTACCATCACTTTTCTAATAAGCACTTGGGTATTGAGCCACTTGATAGTACCTAATCCTAATTTAAACCCAGGTAATGTTGCATTCTGTAACTGACTTGCATCTCCCTCTTTCAATCTTTTCTTTATAAGAAATCAATTATGCTATTTAAAAATTGAAATCTGTCAACTATTTCATACTGTTAATTGAAATGAAAGGCTTGAAAGGTAAGCTACATGCATCACTTTTTAATAAAATATTGGGGAAATGTCTACTAATGTTTTACAAAGATGTGATATATATTTTTAATCCAAACCTCTATTAATATACTACTACATCTGTGGAAATGAAAGCACCTTGCATGCATTAATAACTAATTGGAAGCTTAACAGGGTATAAGACGTTTCTAAGACTCTTATGAATAATATTTTTGAAGTCATTGGGTTTTTATTGAATGATAACTTTTTAAGTCATTGAGGTGTGTTTTTTTGTATTGACAGTTCTTTGGGTTTAAACTAGAAATGAAATGCAAAATAAAATACTGAACTATTTCTCCTAAGCTCAGAGGGCCTTATTCAGTATGCCGATCATGTTGCTTCCCCCCTTTCCCACCTCCACCCCCCCCCCGTAAAATACTCCCAGTTGACAGTTCTTACTTTGTAAATTTCAGCAGTAAATTGATATTAACAAATTGCAAGGACCTGTTCCATGCACTAGTTCCATCTTAAGGGGGTTGGCTTGTGCAACTTGGAGTAATGATAGTGTTTCAATACCACTCCAAGAAGTAATTTCTTGGAGAAGTGGCTAAGGGCACCCGAGAGTGTCCTTTTCAATAACTTTGCACAGTTAAGCTGGTGCCTGTCACTAGGCAGGGCTTCTTGTAGAAATACAGTTGTGTCACAGCCCATTACACATCCAGTAGCAGTAGAGCTAAGCATCCAGATATACAGATCTGTATGGAACAAAGAGAAATAATTAGGGAGGAGAGGGATATCATGAGTCTTTAGGGTACAATGGATTTTACCTTACATAAATGTTTTTGTTCGAAGCCTCATTTCACAAGCTGTGTGAAGCTTTGGGTTTGGATGAGAGAGAGATTTACCAATGTACAGTGTGTAATTTTTGTGCTAGTTTTCAGAACTTTACACATTGGGGAGGATGTGGGGAGACATGCAAAGAAATCTTCTAGTATGGGTCTTGCTATTAAAATTAATCGTTAAAGTACCATGGGCATTTATTGGATTTGGAACCTAAAGATGAGATAATAGAGGTATTCGGTACACGCTTCCTGCAGCTCCCTTTGCTTAACCATACATAGAGGAACGTATTCACCAGCAGAACAAAGAGCAGAAAGCAATCCATCATCCTTGGGTGTGGGAGCTTTACGATGTGATCTAAAATTATTTGTATTTATTTATTTCTATTTATAACACTACTAATAAGCACCCATCAATTACTCTGGATCCCTTTACATTAGCATGTCCATATTGAATGCATTTGATGCCTTCCACCTCTAATACTAATGCCCCATAATTATTATAATGAATAAAAGACCTTTAATTTAGGAGAAAAAGGTGGTCTTTGAGGTGTGTTTGGAATATTAAATCCAAGATTTAACCTTGATTTTATGTGAATTTGCAAAAAACAGCTCTGTAAAATGGGCCCCAACATTAGGAAAAACCCGTATCATTGCTTAATTTTAGAAACCATTTTGCACAAAATGTACTGTGGCCAAGTGGGAATAAGTTTGACATTGTAAAGCACCATGATATAGTGTTGATCCACTCAATTAAAGCAAATGAATTACTACTGTTCAGTAATAATGTAGGAAATGTAAATAATATCTCCTGTTGATCACATTAAACTTAAAAAAAATATCCTTGTGTACTGATTAATCTTTTTTCACACTCTAATCTGTTTAATGAAGTACCAGGAAGCAAGTTTCCAATTTTAATATGGTCTCTGAGGATTAGCTTATGGGAACCCTGTAGTAAAGCTGTACTAGGGCAGCACTTTCTAAAATACAAAATTTTGCTCTTCGAAGTTGTGTAGTACTTAACTACTGATGTTTCTTGTTGCACTGAACTGATGCTACTTGAAGGGGTGTGCATTTTGTGTGTGTTTGTAAGGACAAATGGGGAAGGTGGTGGTACTTCTTCCAAACATCCAGATCAACAGAAAAAGATTTAAAGACACAGAAAATCATTTCCTCTCCTTCTCCAGATCCTTGCCATACAGTGTGCGCCACGTAGTCTTAACCATGGCACAGATATCCAGGTATAAGACTGTAGATTGCTTGTTTCTAAGCTTCATTATTTTTTATTACTGTTCTGACCTCTACATTGTGTATTAAATATCACATTGCTGAGATTCAACTGTTTTTTCAATCTATGGGATCATATTTATTCAAATTTTTTTTACCTCCTAAATGTGTGTATCCTTTTTATTGCACAGCGCTGGCCCCAAAGGCGATAATATCTATGAATGGAGATCAACTATTCTAGGACCTCCAGGCTCAGTATATGAGGGTGGAGTTTTCTTCCTTGATATCACATTTACACCAGAATATCCCTTCAAGCCTCCAAAGGTAAGAGAGACAGCCTAACACTTTGCTACCCAGTGATCTGTAGGATGTTTGCAGAACTCAATGTTCACGGGACAGAGTCAATTTGAAATCAAGTTGATTTAAGAAAATGAGTTAAACCTGGTTTCAAGAACCACACCTGGAATCCCCCACCCAATTTTGGTTGGCTTGATTTTTTTGATCACCATTTTTCTGTTTTTTTAAATATTTTTCCATTTCCCTTTTGTTGAACAAATATGGGAAGCTGATTTACTACACGGGTGAAACTATGAAACTGAATATATGAAAAGTGCTCTGAAATATAGGAAGAAAACAAACTGGAAAAAGAGGCAAATATTTATTTCTCTCATCTCTTTCAGTTACAGTAAACTTTAAGGTGTGTTTTGTAACAACAGTAGGTTAAAAGATTTCAAACAGAAGTATGGTTTTTAAGTGTTGTTCTTTTAGGGACTTGCTAATAGTTGATTTAGGTGTATAATATCAATTTCTTAGTAGTGCTTTTCTGGATTCTGGATGCAAGTTCTATTTTGGAAGCTTGTTGTATTCTGTGTTGTTGGGTTCTATCACAAATCCAATACTAATGTAAGCAGATGTAGCTTTATGGTTCACACATTTAGGCCAATATGTTTGGGGATACTTTAGGACAGTCTCTTAAGACAGGAGATTGCCTAACAGGGTTGCCTAAGGATGGTTCCAGGTTTCATTGCTTTCGTATTTTTTTGTTGGAGGTGATGGTCGCAAGGAGAAGTTTAAGAGGATGTCAGCTGGGAATGGATATATTCAGCAATGTTTCTTTCCAATTGCTTCACCTTTGGCAGAAGTATGTTGCCATGAGAACCCTATACCCTATGGTGCCAAAGTTTTGGTTGCTATTTCATTGGCGCTTTAGCTTCTCTATCTCAAAACAGGAAGAGCAAGTCCCATTAATCTGCATGAATGGGTCTGATGCTACAGACATGGAAGTTTTTAAAAATGAAAGTTGTTTAAAGTTCTGACTTAAAGTAGGCCACTCAGTCCAAGAAACTTGAAAAAGGCCTATGACAGTGGCCAAAGCGTCTAGTCTTAGTATGTATAATGTAAATCATTTGTATTTATGAAGCACATTACATATTTAGAGTTCTGTGTTAACATTAATCCTCACACTGTTCCTGCAAGATAGAACTATTATCCCCATTTTGCAAGTGGAAGAGATTGAAATACAGAGAGAATGATTCAGGCTCTGATTAGGCAGGCACATGCTTAAGTGCCTTCCTGAATTAGGGCCTAAGTGAATTGCCCAAGGCCACCCAGAAAGTGACAGAGCCAAGATTAGAATTGAAGAGCTTTTGGCTCTTAAACTGTACTTTGTCCTCAAGGTTGCTGCTACTCTTCTGCAATATTACACCATACATTTTCTCTGGTTCCCAAGAGTACCATTACGGTAAGGCTGCATTTTATTTGTGTTGAGGTGAAAATAGTAGCTTAGGTTGACCCGATCTGTGCTTTGATCTTTTTTGTATTAATAACCTCTAACCACTTTCTTCCCCCCAATCTCACTTTGCTGGTTATATCTATTACCTTATCCTACCACTTATCTTGGTGAGTCACGGGACCAGCTTCTTTGTATCCTTTTTTTTATAATGCAACAGTGGCTTCACATCAACCCAGTGACCAAGACGGAGCTCTTTCAAGTGCGACCTTTCCAGAGGGGGGTGCAGTTTCATGATATTGTCTGCTCTTCTTCCATATGGATTAGTGTTCTGTTGGCTTCAAATCTGTCTCTCTATTGTCTTAATAGCTCAGTGTTTTCCAGATGTGATTTGATTTTGTTAATATTGTGTTGATTTTTCACCATTGTAATCACTCCAGCATTTGTAACAAACTTTTACTTTACTTTACTAGAGCTGTGAAGCAATTAAAAAAATTAATCATGATTAATTGCGCAGTTAAACAATACCATTTATTTAAATATTTTTGGATGTTTTCTACATTTTCAAATATATTGATTTCAATTACAACACAGAATACAAAGTGTACAGTGCTTACTTTATATTTATTTTTTATTACAAATATTTGCACTGTAAAAAACAAAAGAAATAATATTTTTCAATTCACCTCATAGCAGGTATATAACTGCACGTCCTTATCATGAATGTTGAACTTACAACTGTAGAATTACTATACAAAAAAACTGCATTCAGTAGAATGAAACAAACGTAAAACATTAAAGCCTACAAGTCCATTGCATCTAACTTCTGTTCAATCCAATCGCTAGAGACAAAATAAGTTTGGTTTATGTTTACGAAGATACTTCTGCCTGCTTTCTTATTTACAGTGTCACCGTGAAAGTGAGAACATGCGTTCGCGATCGACACTGATTGTAGCTGCATCACAAGATATTATAGCAAGATGGCAGCTAAAGATTCAGTGTCCCTTCAACGCTCAACCACCATTCAATGAGGACATGCTGTGCATGCTGATGATGGGTCCTGCCGATAAAGTCTAAGGCAGAGCAGTCTGAATGCATGTTCATTTTCATCATCTGAGCAGAGCCACCGAGCAAAAGGTGAGATTTTTGGTGTTGGGTTCTGTAGTTTCCGCATCTAGTGTTGCTCTTTTCAGACTTCTGAAAGCATGCTCCACACCTCATCCTCTTCTCAGGTTTTGGAAGGTACTTCAGGATTTCTTAAACCTTTGTTAAGTGCTAGCTATTTAGAATCTCACAATGGTACTCTTTGTGTTTTGTCAAATCGCTGTGAAAGTGTTCTAAAACGAACGTGTGCTGGGTTCAATTCATCTGACACTGCTATAAAACATGAAATATATGCCAGAATGTGGTAAAACAGAGCAGGAACGTAGCAGTTCTCCCCCAAGAAGTCAGCTCCCAAATTTAATTTAACACATTTCTTTAATCAAGCATCATCAGCAGGAAGCATCCTCTGAATGGTGGGCCGAAGCATGAAGGAGGCGATGTGAAAGTGTTAAGCGTATCTGCAGGTACGTAAATAAATGCAACACTGACTACAAAAGTGCCATGCAAGAACACCGTATCATTTTCAGGTGACTTGAAAATAAGAAACAGGACAGAAAGTTCTCCGCATAAAATAAACAAAACCTTTTCGTCCTAGCAATTGGCTTATACAAGAGTAGGACTGGAGTGGATTTGTAGCTCTAAAGTTTACATTGTTTTTATGTTTGAATGCAGTTTAACA
>NC_133770.1:74885815-74901437 GCF_003597395.2 Chelonoidis abingdonii
AGAGCCCTTTATATCGATATAAAGGGCATTGTAGTGTGGACGGGTACAGCGTTAAATCGATTTAACGCTCTTTAAATCGATTTAAACGTGTAGCGTAGACCAGGCCTTAGTCTGGATCTGTAAAAGCAGCAAAGAGTCCTGTGGCACTTTATAGACTAACAGAAGTTTTGGAGCATGAGCTTTCATGGGTGAATGCATCCGACAAGTGGGTATTCACCCACAAAAGGTCATGCTCCAAAACTTCTGTTAGTCTATAAGGTGGCACAGGACTCTTTGCTGCTTTTACATACAGATAGACAGCAATAAAACTAATTGCAATTATTATTTGTAACTTTCCCCCCAAAATATAAGTCATGTATGGAACAGTAGCCATTAGCGCCCCGTCATCCGGTTTTATTTTAGTGCAAATATACAAGCTAAGGGCTGTCTATTTTACATACTGTTGGACTTTTCTGGATTATTATAGCGAATTTCTGACCTATGTTTCGGAAAGATCAAACATTTTCAGAGGTTCAGTCAACTGCCTAGCAGCTTTGGCATCTTGTGGTACAGGTGGCCCAGCGTTAGTGCCACTGTTCTTGGCTGGCCATCCTACCCAAGTCTGAACGTTGGGCCTTTGTTTCAAGCAGCCTGAAGTCGCTGCACATCAGAAAGGTGCACAATGAATGATATAGGGAAGAGGGGGTGGGGGATTCTGACTGCTGAACCAATGTCTCCCTGCTGGCCAGCTGATGATGATGATTGAGTATGTGACTCTCCTCTCAGATGAAGAGATAGGCCCTCCAGCTAACTCCAGGAAGTTTATGCAGGAAAGGCAAGGTAGCGTCCACTCACGCAGTAGTACTGCAAGACCCCAAACCCTGCTAACTTCTTGTCATCTTCAATTGTGTAGCTCATTTGGAGCAAACCCTGCACTGGGGATCGGCCCATTACCCATGAAAACAATCACAAACCTGTTAGTTTTGCATGCTTATATACAAACACTTCCGAGCAACGTTCCTTTCATCATGCTATTATAATTTTATTGAACTAAAAAGACAATGAATTTATGCTGACAGGTCCTTTGCCTCTAGTTGAGTTTGATAGATAATGATCAACAGGGCTATAAATAAAGCACTGAATTTCTTTGACCAGATGCTGAAAGATACCAGGTTATTCTGACAGAACAGCTGGAAATTTTGTCTAAAAGAAACTCTATTGCAGAATGTTTCAGCACACAGTTCCTCTGCCCAGTTTGTAATAAGGACACTGGGCTAATATGTTTTCTTGGTAACAACAAATAAGATTGCTTGAGGAGGCAGGACAGTGGCTTTCAGTTGTGTGCAGAAGGAACCACTATAGAGAAAATGACAATACTGTACCAATATTGATTCCTTGTGTACTCAAGAATGAGGAGAGGAAGGTAAGAGTGAAAAAGGATCTTGCATCCTCTAAATAAAGACCAACGTCAGACAGTAAGATGGCATCTAAAGTAATAGGTATGAAAGAAACAGCTATTGTAAAAAGTAAGATTGGTTTGTTTTCCCTGAAGGAACTATAGAAATATTAAACTCTATTTGAAATTATAAATCATTTAATGCAAATCATTTAATCCAAATAAAAATTTACAGGCTCACAAAAATTTCTCATTTTGCCAGGAATGAGTCATGTACAAATAAAATGAAATCAACCAAGAAAAGAACTCTCATACCATGTGTATGTGGGTGATGCTTTGAAAAACTCCTAATTTATTATTTAAATTCTACAGCAGCCACCAAGATAGTTTTATGATGAACAGACTAGAATGCATTCTGATAACTGGACTGTAACCAATGTTCATTCTACCTATGCAACAGAACAACAGCAGTTCCCTTACCAGGGGTAGGCAAACTATAGCCTGCGGGCCGCATCTGTCTCACCAGCCATTTTAATCCGGCCCTCAAGCTCCTGCTGGGGAGTGGGGTGTGGAGCTTGCCCCACTCCAGCCAGGAAATGTGATCGGGGGCTTGCCCTGCTCCAGCACTCCATCCAAGGAGCAGGGTCTGGGGCTGCTTCGTGCGGTTCCTGGAAGCAGTGGCATGTCCCCTTTACAGCTCCTATGCTCTAGGGGCAGCCAGGGGCCTCCGCTCCGCACACTGCCCTTACCCCAAGTGCTGCCCCACAGCTACCATTAGCTGGGAACTACGGCCAATGGGAGGTGCAGGGGCTGCATCTCTGGATGGGGCGGTGTGCAGCAGAGCTGCCTGGCAGTGCCTCCATGTAAAAGCCTGAGGGGGAACATGCTGCTGCTTGAGGTAAGCACCGCCTGGATCCTGCATACTTGAGCTGCACCCCAACCCCCTGCCCCAGCCCTGATCCCCCTCCCACCCTCTGAACCCCTCAGTCCCTGCCTGTAGCACCCTCGTGCACCCCAAACCCTGCACCCACAGCTGGAACCCTCACCCCCTCCCATGTCCCAACCCCCTAACCCAGCCCTGATCCCTCTCCCACCCTCCAAACCCCTCAATCTCACTCCAGAGCACCTTCCTACACACCAAACCTGTCATCCCCAGTCCCACCCCAAAGCCCCTACCCCCCAGCTGGAGCACACACCCCCGCACCCGGAGCCCCCTCCTGCACCCTTAACTCATTTCGCACTACCCTGCATCCCCAGCCAGAGCCCTCACCCCCTCCCACACCCCAACCCCAATTTTGTGAGCATCATAGCCCACCATACTATTTCCATACCCAGAGGTGGCCCTCGGGCCAAAAAGTTTGCCCACTCCTGCTTTAGACAGACAAGGTGGGTGAGGTAATATCTTTTATTGGACCAACTTCTGTTGATGAGACAAAGCTTTACAGTTTACACAGAGCTCTTTTTCAGGTCTGGGAAACTACTCAGAGTATCACAGCTAAATACAAGACGGAACAGATTGTTTAGCATAAGTAGGGTGACATATTTCAAGGGACCATTCATGGTGAAGTGGCCCACTAACACCCCTCCAGTCACAGGAGGGAAAGGCAGCTGGGAAGGGCTGTTAGTGGGTTATAGAATGTTGTGAAAATCCATACATTCAGTCTCCGTTCAGTCCATGATTTTGAGTGTCTTTATGAATTTAAGCTCCCAGGCTTATCTTTTGAAAGTGTTGCGCAGATTATCTTTGAGGATGAAGACTGATATGGTCATATATAGAGTGATTGTTTTGTGAAAAGAGTTCACCCAAGAGTGATATGAGGTTTTTGTCTTATCATTTTGCTGTGAGAGTTCATTTGAGAGTGTAGTAATTGTCTGATTTCACCCACATAGTTATGACATTTAATGCAATGGATGAGATATACCACGTTATGATAGGCATGTGTAGGACTCAGGAATCTTGAAAAGTTTGTTGTTGGGTGTGTTGATCTTTGTAGAAGTGGAGCTATGCCTGCAGGTTTTGCATCTGTTCTGATAGGGTCTGGTGCCGCTATGAGCTGGTATGTCCTGGTCTGTGGGGAAATAGCTTCTGATGATGAGCTTGGAGAGTTTAGGGCAGGGGTCAGCAACCTTTCAGAAGTGGTATGCCGAGTCTGCATTTATTCACTCTAATTTAAGGTTTCGCGTGCCAGTCATACGTTTTAATGTTTTTAGAAGGTCTCTTTCTATAAGTCTATAATATGTAACTAAACTATTGTTGTATGTGAAGTAAATAAGGTTTTTAAAATGTTTAAGAAGCTTCATTTAAAATTAAATTAAAATGCAGAACCCCCTGAACTGGTAGCCAGGACCTAGGTAGTGTGAGTGCCACTGAAAAACAGCTCGTGTGCCGCCTTAGGCATGCATGCCATAGGTTGCCTCCCCCTGAGTTAGGGGGTTGTTTGAAGGCCAGAAAAGGGAGGTTTGGGAAAGATTTCTTTCAGGATGGAGTCCCTATCTAGTATGGGTTGTAACTGTTTGATGATACCCTGTATGGATTTCAGAATGGGGTAACAGATGACAACTAGGGGTATGTGTTTGGAGGGGGATTTATTTCTGTATTGAAGCAGGTTCTCTCAGGGTATTTGGGTGGCCCAATCCAATCTACTTCTCTAGTGGAGTGTCCTTGTCTGGTGAAGGTAGTTTTGAGTATGTTAAATTGTTTATCCTGGACTTTCTCCTCAGAGCATATTCTGAGCACTTGGCTGTAGCTAACAGAATTCTTGTTTGGAGTAGTTACTGGATCTATGAAGGCAGGTGTGGTGATCCATGGGTTTCTTGTATAAACAACAGAAGTTGGTCCAATAAAAGATATTACCTCACCCACCTTGTCTCTCTAAGATTGAGATGAACCAGCAGAAGATTGGGGATTATGCAACTCCACTGGACTAGGTTTTTCCTTGGATGACATAAGGTTCCCTTAGGTGTAATAGGTTTTTTCCTGCCCTCACCATCTATAGGGAACACCCTGGGGTTTTGTTTGTTTGGTTTTTTTACTCATTTTCACTCTGTTTGCGTAGCTCCCATACCTGGTTTCTTTATGGTAGGTCCATCTTGTGGTACTGTTTTCCTCCGCTGCTCTTTGTCTCATTGCTTATTCTGGATTTTCACTCTTGGGTTTAGAGATGACCATGAATGGGATTGGAAAATAATTTCTTGCTCAGTTTTTCCTGCCACATCTACCTCTGACAGGGGTTTTGACATAAATGGGTTTGCATCTTTCTTAAAGATACTACCCATCCCATATGTTTTGGTTTTTTACTCGTTTGTTGTGTGATACAGCATGGCCAGAGGGCAGCAGGAGAGTGTTAGCAGGGAGCCTTATTCCCTGCAAGGGGAGGAAGGTTTGCTATAGATTAACTAGAGCACCTGAAGCCAATTAGAGCACCTGAAGCCAATCATGTGATAAAACCCCCCTGCTTCAGTCAGACAGTGTGGGAGTTGGAACGGAGAACAGTTTTGAAGAGAGACCAAAAGGAAAGTTTGGAGGAGTGCTGTGGAGAGCTGAGAAATCCAAAAAAACCTAGGTAAGGGGCAAGTGGCTTATGTAGAAGGAGGGCTAGAAGCCCCTTCACAAGCTGAAGGGCAGGAGAGGGAAGTAGCCCAGGGGAAGGAACCACTAGTTCAAGTGGTTCATCACAAACCTCAGGGCCCCTGGGTTGGGACCTGGAGAAGAGGGTGGGCCTAGGTCCCTCCCTCTCCAGTCCCCTCCTCAAGGGCACTAGTGGGCTAATTAAAATACCGATTCAGAGGCAAGCAATGGCGCCCTGAACCTTCCCCAAAGAAGAGAGCGTGAGACGCAGCATAACAGTACCGGCAATTTGCCACAGTTGGTAGTACATGCCAATAAAACATGAACCAAGGAAGTAGCTGGGTCATATGACCTGACATCTTAGTGCACGTTTTCTGGAGGAGGAGGAGGAGTCTTAAAACTAAAAGCACCTACAAGTTAAAGTGTTGTCATTGGATAAACAGTCTTTGTGTAGCACTCAATAGATACACCAGCTAGTAGATCAATGCCGCTATCACACAACCGTGCTACCAATGAATACTAGCCTGGGATGAGTTTAGCATGCAGCTTTTAGCTTAGGTTAAGGTCTATTTATTTTTAATGAAAGCTATGGCCAGTCTCATCCTAAAAGATGTGTAATAAAAGTAGCAAGGCTAAAAGCCATGCAACACTTTGAAAACATTATGGTGTTACTTGGAGGACCAAAATCCTATTACTCTTCCTTGGGTAAAACTTCCATTGTATCCTACAGTACTAGTCCTGAATGACATCTTCAATGTTATTTTACTGCAATTCTTTCCGTCTTCAATTCCCATTGTACCGTACATTGTAATGCATTTTATTTCAGAGGAGTGGGCAATCTAAAAATAATTCAATGTGATATTATGATTTTATTTTTGCTTAGTGATTCAGTTCTAGTCTATCATCAAAAATTTCAGGGGGAAACAAAGTGTGCATATGAGAGATATGAATGAAAACAAATATTTAAAAAGTTTAATGGGAAAGAAACCAAGAGAGAAAGAAACAAACCTAGAGGCACAGTCTAACCTCCAATGCACACTGGATATAACCACACATTTCAACAAAGATCAATTTTTGATCTTGCATGCAGACACGCAGCAGGCGATTTTTCAAGTTATGCAAGGCTGCACATGGCAAATAGGTTAGTGTGTGGTCCTCAGAACTAAAAGAACAAAAAACTGAAAAATATGTAGAAGGGAAGCTGAAAGGAGAAAAAACATTAAATTATTAATAAATCAAATCTGTGGTTTTCAAATTGTCATTATAAAGTAATTAAGTAGACAGTCTTTGCCTTTGTAGTATTGCTATAAAAACAGTGGCAATATTTCACTCTAAGTAATAACCTGCCCATATTCTTGGGCAGTAGCACCTGTTTTAATGAAAGAAGGTACACCTGTCAGACACCCGTCCTATTTCTGAACAGTGCTATGAGATCAAATTAGACAGTCACCAGTCATGTATTTCCGAAGGGTCTTCAATTTATGGGCCTCATCTCAAGGACCGTGGGCCTGAGTCTGATCTTACAGCATTGTGTAACAGGAATAACTCAATTTATGTCAACAAAGTTAGTGTGTAGAATCAGCTAAGTGAGAGAAATGGGCCCAACATCTCTAATGTGTAGCTCTCCCTTAGTAATGGATTGCCAGTATCAGACATGAGTCCATAGACTTGCACCCATAATCTTCTGAGCCACTAGTGAGAGAGCTCACAACTGTGGGCAAGTTGCTGAAATTGTGTAAAATCTCCCAAGAAGGACTGTACGCAGTCTGAGTACAGACTCAGCTCTCCAGGAGGATGGATCAAAGTACACAAGAGACTAGATACTATTCAGGAAAATTTGCCAACTATGAAGAAAAGCGGTTGAACCAATCTCAAGTGAAGTCCACAAGACTAGGTGACTGACTGGACAACATTAAGGGCTTTGGGCATGCTACCTCTTTTCATAATAAGTATGAAAAGACAAACGACATTACAGTCCTTTCAAGAAAAATCAAAGCAAGAGTGAATGGAGATCTCTGAAAAGGCAGATCGAGCAGATGAATGCTGTTCTTTTTTCTTTTACTGACTGGATAACGGTCTTGTTGGAACCAGATCTCCTGTCCCAAACCACTTTGGTGTCAACTGGAAGATTACTCCTTGGTAGGCCAGTTGCAGTTGTAATCTAACCCACTGTGGGGACAAAATAAAAACTAATCAGGCAGAAATTTTGATTTTGATGACCTGACAAAAGCTAGATCTTTCCTGGGAATTAACATTAGGTTCCATTTTCAGTCTCTTGTCCCTAAGCTGGAAGGACTGTGAAGGCATCAGCTCAGTCATTAGATGGGTAGACGTACTGTCTGAGAGATGGGGCAGCTCATATAACTCTGAATCAACCTGCTCTTCCCAAATGAGCATCAGTATTGAAGGGGGAAAAGAAATATGGAGAGATCCCAGGTGATGTCCATCTTAAATTACATAAGATAGAGTTTTATCTAGTAATTAAGAATCAGCAGGCTAAATCTGACATTTCCACTAAACCCAGACTGGAAAGTAGAGGACAGACATCTCTTCTCAGGACATAACTGCAGAGGAGATATACTCTACAATAAAGAAAACCTGCAAGGAAAGCTGTTTGGTCTTTAAAAAAAAAAAAAGTGAATTTTCTTTTGAAAAGCCAGACCTGGACCCAGTATTGTGTCACAGCGCTTTACATCAATTGTCTTGTACCTACTGAATAGTTAATATCTCCATCTATTACATGCGTATAGAGTTCATTTAAACATGTAGGCCTCTATCTTCTCTTCTGTGACGTGGAGCAGAGCAGAAGCAAAGAGTTCACATGCAAATAGAAGCCAGGAGATGCAGAAAGATGCAAGACAGTAACAGTTGCACTCCCCCTTTTATGTAGCCATCTTCTAGGGTGACCAGACAGCAAGTGTGAAAAATCGGGATGCAGGTGGGGGGTAATACTAGCCTTTATAAGAAAAAGACCCAAAAATCGGGACTGTCCCTATAAAATTGGGACATCTGGTCACCCTACCATCTTCTGGCCTTTTGTAGAAACTGTGGCTGAGTCTACACTCAACTTTTTGACAAGTTAACCCACCATTGCTATATCACTGGTGCTTGAAACAGTGTGAAAACTAATTTAGACTAGCCACCTCCGTTTTTACTACTGTATCATATAGACCTGCTTAAAGCACCAGCACTACATTAGTACTGCACTAGTGCTAACATGGTTGCTTTCACTGGTGGAATTACAACAGTGGAATATTTCAGAAAAAGCTCAGTGTAAACAAGGCCTTTGTGTGGTTTGTGGGGGTAGGAGTCAGTTATTGAATGCCATGTTGTCCCTAATACTAGAATATCTCAGTTGCATTTTGCAAATAGAGCCTCTAAAAAAGGAATTAATTCCTTTGTGCTGTGGGACTGATGTTTTAATGCTGTATTGAGCATCTCCTGTAAGATGCTGAGAATGTTCGTTTCTCACTGACTTCTTTGCAGCACTGAGTCTTCCATGAACGCAATCAATGTGTTCCCAGAACTACTGTTACAACTGTGGGACTATCAGCTACACAGTGCAGGAGCCTGCTATGCTGTCAATATTTTGGGGAAGTGTAGCGAGGCGGTGTGGCTCCCCTCCTCTCCAGGGAGGGTCGAGCCCCGCCAGACACCTAAGGGGGCGGGGCCACAGGGCCGTGAACCCGCCCCTCAGAGGGTCAGGAGGCGACCCGGACGTATAAAAGCCAGCAGGCAGCGCTCAGTTGGAGCCCAGCTGCCGTTGGGAGCAGACCTGCCAGAGGGTGCTCATGACTGGGAAGCTGCTGGGGCCCAGGGCAGTTGCCCTGACTGGCCAGAGCTTCCCCGCGCCCGCTACAACGAGGAGCTGCCGGAGCCTCCCTGTCTCTGCTGCTACCCCGAGGAACCCCCGGAGCAAGGTTGGCCGGACTTCCCGGAGGAACTGCCAGACCTGGCGCCCAGCCCTGGCTGTGAGGAACCTATGTTGCTGGACTTCCCAGGAGCTGACACCACAGACCAGGTAGGCCCGGAGGGGGATATTGGAAGTAGCCCGGGGGCAGCTGACCCTAGTCAGACTGCAGATTCACCTATACCCATGGCAGTGTGTTGCGGTCAGGATCCCCACTGACCACCTGCAGCGGTGACAACCACTACCAGGGCCCCGGGCTGGAACGCAGTGGAGTGGGTGGGTCTGCGTTCCCCCTGCCACCCGTCCTCAGGTGGCAGAATCCCCCTCTCCCGGCCCGAGGAGGCCATTAAGTCTAGTGTTTGTTTGCTCAGCCCTGAGTCAAGAGGGTCTGAGCCCCTGTAACTTTGTGTTTGGTGCCCCGCCCGAACCAAGGGCTGGGCCCCTTTAAACTGTACCACAGCTTGGTCCTGCACCAAAGTGCTTCCAGCCTGTACTGTTGTCTGCTCAGCCCTGCACCAGAGGGGCTGAGCTCCCTGAACATTGTGGGCCCTCAGCCCCGAGACCAAGGGCCTGAGGTCCCGAACTGACTTTATTGTTGCTCTGCCCTGCAGCCGAAGGCCGGAGCCCCCAAGCAACTGTGCTGCATCGCTCAGCCCTGAAGAAAAGGGCCAGCTCAGACTACTCAGGGAGGGTCGAACCCCGGCCATGCCCATAACAGGAAGGAACACAAAGAATGATCTCTGGGCCCACGTCATAGCTGTCCTGCACCTACTGTAATCATCTATACCACTGCAGGGAGAAACCAAAGTGGGTGTAAAATGCTACCAAATGAAAATAGTTGCTTTTGTACACATTTTGCACTAGTGTAAATGACTACCTGAGGTGCAGGAAATGTTGAATTGGGACCTCTGTCTTTGGTTTAAGATTTATAAGGTCTCCATTGTCTAAGTTCCTGCTGCTTTGAGACAAGCATGCAATTCAGAGATCTGTTCTGCACTGTGTCCAGGTATCTAGTGATGAATCCAGATTGATGAAAAGCCAAGGGGCTTTGTGGATAGATTTTCCCTTCAACTCCTTTTGATATAGGAAAGGAAACAATGGATCTGGGTGATTTTTGAACTTGTAGGAAAGCTGATTCTAATGCTTAATGGGTTCATTATTTTATGTACTGATTGCAGTATTAATTATCCCTTAAGATCTCTATTAATATACTATCCAGAATTAAAATGATAATCTTTCTAATTATTGCATTCTTCTAAAATGTATTTGCTGCGTGGGGATGTTTGTATACACATATCCAGCTCTTTTTAATATTAAATGTAAAAGGTTAAATGTGTTCTCTTTATTTTTTTGGCTGTAAAACATATTTAAAAGCCATTATGTGTCCTATCAGCCAATACATCTACCTGGTCCATTTCAATTTCTAATTTTCTGAGCCTTACATTTAGCCGCAATTTGTAACAGATTTCTAGGTTTAGTATGAGATTTGCTGACCTATAAAATAGAGACATTTTCTCCACTTTTTATTTAACTGAAACAGCTTTTTAAAAAATCCAAAGAGAGTGTCATCAGCCATTTATTTCACTATTTTGTAGCCAAGTAGAGAAAATGTTGTAGTTTATTAATGGAATGGATTGTCCACCACATTACATAAGTGGATTTTATATTTTTCTAAGATCCCAGTCCTTCCAAAATGTATGTACATGCTTAACTTTATACATGCGAGTCATCCCACTGAAGTCAAGTTAATCTTCATAGGTCAAACTCATTCAGTAAACTAGCAAGTTTACAGTGGCACAGCTATACCAATGTAGCTGTGTCACTGAAAGATCACCCATGTTGAGTGTTATCCCATTGACATAACTAAACCACCTCCAACAAGTGGTGGTAGCTATGTCAGCAGGAAAGCATCTCCCGCCAACATAGTGCTGTCCACACCTGCGCTTCTGTCAGTGTAACTTATTCATTATGGGGTGTATTTTTTTCACATCCCTGAGCAACATAAGTTATACTGACAAAAGTGCTAATATAGACATAGCCTAAAAGGCATAGCACTGAACTTGCAGCCCAAGGAGAAGGGCTATGCTGGCTTAAGCCACCTTTGTGCCCTCAGTCCTAGGCTTCTCTGAGAGCAGGAGAGGCTGCTGGAGTAATTTAAAAGTGTAAAGGCCTTTCTAATTTACTGCAACCTCTCCTAGGCTGCCTTATGGGCCACAGCAATGCCTGGAATCTCTGCAGTACCATGTGCTGCTGCTCCATCTCTGGCACCCTCCCTAAAGCAAGGCATGTACGGGGGTCCTCAGAAGTCAGCCTTATGGAGTCTCTGCAGTGCCTGCAATGGGAGAAACCTTCTCCAGTGGAAATGGGGGCTTTTAGAGCCCCTTTATGCTGCTGTGGCCCTTTTACTTAGAATAAAGTGGCTGGAACACTGGGTAAGAATCTCACCCCATGTATGTGTTTGCAAAGGACAAAAATAGCTTGATAGAAGCCCTAATATTATCTTCAAAAGAGCAAGTATACCACATCCATGGCACTGCAAGTGAGGATAACCACGTTTTCTGTGGTAATTCATAGATTCCAAGACCAAGGCACCATTGTGATCATCTAGTCTGATCGCCTGTCTGACACTGGAAACAGAACTTCCCCAAAGTAATTCCTAAAGCATGTCTTTTAGAAAAATATCCAATTTTGACTTCAAAATTATCAGTGATGGAGAATTCACCATAACTCTAGGTAAATTGTTCCTGTGGATAATTACTTACACCATTAAAATTGTACACCTTATTTCCAGTCTGAATTTGTCCAGCTGCATCTTCCAGGCATTGGATTGTGTTATACCTAAGGCTAAGATTATGTCACGGAGGTCACAGAAGTCATGGAATCCATGACTTCCGTGACCTCTGAGATTTTCCGCTTCAGCCGCAGGGGCACCAGGGCTGGAGCTGTCAGCCAGTGGGAGCCCTGGAGCTCTGAGCCACCATGGGAGGCAGAGGCCCCCATAGCTCTCAGCCATTGCACGAGGATCTGGAGCCCTCAGTTGCCGCGGGCGGCGGTGGGGGGGAAAGCGGAACTCTACGCTGCTGGCCCCAGATCTACAAGCCACCAAGGGGGTAGCGGTTCCCACAGTTCTGAGCCACCATGGACAGCTGGGGGACCCTGAAGCTCCTAGCCATCACGGGGACCCCAAAGCTGTCAACTGCAGCAGTGGCAGGTGCTGACCCTGTGCCTGCTCATCCCCATTTTGTCAGTTATTTTTAGTAAAAGTCAAGGCCAGGTCACGGGCTTCCATGAATTTTTGTTTATTGCCTGTGACCTGTCCATGGCTTTTACTAAAAATAACCATGACAAAATCTTAACCTTAGTTTACCTTTCTCTGCTAGACTGAAGAGCCCATTATTAAATATTTGTTTCCCACATAGATACTTATAGACTGTAATCAAATCACCCCTTAATTTTCTCTTTGTTAAATAGATTGGCTCCTTGAGTCTGTCACTATAAGGCATGTTTTCTAATCCTCTAATCATTCTCCTGGCTCTTATCTGAACTCTCTCCAATTTATAAATATCCTTCTTGAATTGTGGTCACCAGAATAGGACACAGTATTCCAGCAGCAGATACAATGCCAAATAGAGAGGTAAAATAACCTCTCTATTCCTACTCAAGATTCCCCTGTAATCATTTACTGCTAACAACAACAACTTTGTGAACAGGGACAGCAGAGAGCCATCAAATATATGTAAACACTTCTATTTCCTCCTGTATGCAAATTGCACTATGCAGAAAATACAAGTAATTTTTATTTTCACCTAACATAAATCATCTGCGGCTCCACTATTTTACAATCATTTAAAAGTCATTCAAACAAAAATTAGGAAAATATAACTAGTAACTGCAATGACAAGTAAGTAGATACTATCACTAACCCACCCACTGTACTCAAACCCACAACTGTGCCCTCCTTTCCTCTGTACCGAGAAATTACACACTGGAGTCATTGCAACAGTTGGATATTTTACTTCTTCAGGACATAGCTGCAACAGCAAAACATGATTTAAAAAAAAAAAAAAAAAAGAGATGGCTGAGACAGATAAGCAGCCCTTTCCCTGGGCAATTAACATAGTTGAGTTAACTTCAATGTGCCAGAGCCTCGTGACTGTGGACTGACCCACTACATTCAGCCAGACCTTCCTCAGGGCAAAAAACTGTCAGATATGACTTAGATACTATGGTCAGGGCCGGCTCCAGCCCCAGCGTGCCAAGTGCGTGCTTGGGGTGGCATGCTGCCAGGGGCGCTCTGCTGGTTGCCAGGAGGGCAGCAGGTGGCTCCAGTGGACCTCCCGCAGGCGTCCCTGCGGAGGGTCCGCTGGTCCCACGGCTCCGGTGGACCTCCCGCAGGCACGCCTGTGGATGCTCCACCGGAGCGGCGGGACGTCCACCGGAGCCGCGGGACAGACGAGCTGCAGAGCGCTCCCTGCGGTGTGCCGCCGTGCTTGGGGCGGCAAAATGGCTAGAGCCGGCCCTGACTATGGTGATGGACAAACAGAAAAACATACAAGTAGGTAAATCAACACACACACCACTTAGTTTCGGATTTGTTTCCAGAAAGATGAAAAATGCAGAATAAAATCCAGTTTAGCAGTTTTGTGAGGATTTAAGGGCTATGGAAATTGTGATTGGGTACATAACCTTATTTTTATTATCTGCATTTTTCAAAAACATATACTTTCATTTCTTCTCACTGAACTTCAGACATGTCAAAGGCACTCACTTGTTCTTGGTAGAGACTAAATGTATAGAAAATCCGAACTTAAAAAAGGCACTTTTGAGTAATACGAAAAGAAAAATCTTTGAAAAATTTCTCAACTGATAAAATCACTTTTTATTGCTCTAAATTTAAAAAAAATTGAATTTTTACAAAAAACATCATTGCAAAGTAGAATGAAAGTACTCGTTCAACCTTGACTATAAAAATCACAGTAACAATACAATAATCATCTGCACTGTGGAAGGAAAAGGTTTCTCGAACAAATGGTTTATTTACTGTTAATTATTCATCATTCAACATTAAACATGCGCCCATTAATAAAATAGCATTTAGTAATGCTTTCATAACATTTCTGCTTCAATATCTTCCTTTCAGAACTCTAATAGATCCTCCAAATGAGCTTTATTAATCATAGATGAAAAATTGGCAAAACCCTACTGCATGCATTGACAACCTTTCAAAATGTCCAATCAGGTCAAACTAAGAAAGCTCTAGAAACCAAATTATAACATGAGTTCTAAGCCAAGAAACCTCATTGTACTTTGAAGGAAATGCAACTCTATAGCAAAGAAAAGCAAAATATGTAAGGTCATAAAAAGTATTGTGCTGAAATATCAGTTCTGTGTGCGATAGTTAATCACTCCTTGAATAATGTCATTTTATCACAATTTTTTATCACTGTGGAAATATTATTAGCTACTTTATTATGAGAAATGGAACTAAACAGTTTCTTATTTACCTAAAAAGAAAGCATTGATTCTCCATTAACAGTTTCTTCAACATCCTAAATTTATTGCACTAATACCAAGAATTTACAAGTCTAGACCTTGAATTTCACAAGTGCCATACTTCACCTGCTAACGTACAAATGTAGAATAACCACATTGCTGACAATATGATGCAAGTAATCTTGGCTCAAACAATATTAACTATGTTTAGCTCATAATAAAGACTTAAAACTTACTCAGAAGTTTATGCAATATACCCCTATATAGTGCATATGTATGTGATGAAGCAGAGAAACTCCTTCACCCCTGCTGTGCTGGTGGGCAGAAGCTTTGAACCCAGTCGGCCCTGCCTCGTTATACCTGCAGCCAATGCCACGCGTAGAGGGAGCAGAAAAGAAGAGAGCCTGGCCCAGGTCAGGGCTGACTGGTGAAGAGGCAGGAGCTAACTACTGCCCTACCTGAGTGGAAGGGCCACCATCTTGCCAGCCAAGACAGACACCGGGGAGCACATTCTGTCTCCCAGCCAAGGCAGGCAGAACTAGGAGCTTCTGGCAACTGAGGTAATGGGGTGACTGCAGCCCAAACACATTGTGGGGGTTGGCTTCACCAAACTCATGGATGCCCCACCCAAAAGAGCCTAGGACTGCAGCAGGGTGCCATCCAAATCCATGAGAAGGCACCACAGGAGGCAAGCCACTTCAGTAAATTGGACTACAGGGGCCATTCTGCAAATTGAAGAGACTCTGTTAGGAAACAGCCCTGGGGAAAAGAATTTAGACCAGAGATGGGCAAACTGTGGCCCACAGGTCACATCTGGCCTGCGGGACCCTCCTGCCTGGCCCCTGAGCTCCTGACCTGGGAGGCTAGCCCCTGGCCTCTTCCCTGCTGTCCTCCTCCCCCGCAGCCTCAGCTCACTCCAGCACTGGCACAATGCTCTGGGTGGCGGGGCTGCGAGCTCTTGCCAGGCTGCAGAGCTGCGGCTGACCCGGTGCTCTCTGATGCGTAGTGGCGTGGATGGCTCCAGCTGGGGGGAGCAGCTGCCTGTCCTGGTGCTCTAGGCGGCACAGCTGTAGCACTGCCAGCCACCGATGCTCCAGGCAGCGCGGTAAGGGGGGAGGGAACGGGGGAGTTGGATAGAGGGCAGGGGAGTTCCAGATAGTGGTCAGGGAGCAGGGGTGTGGATAGAGGTCAGGGAACAGGGGGGTTGAATGGGGGCAGAGGTCCCCAGGGGGCAGTCAAGAATGAGAGGAGAGGTTGGATGGGGTGGCAGGGGGCA
>NC_133770.1:74901471-75051054 GCF_003597395.2 Chelonoidis abingdonii
CAGGGGCAGAGGTTCGGGGGGCAATCAGGGGACAGGGAGAAGGGGTGGTTGGATGGGGCAGAGGTCCCAGGGTGGGGAGTCAGGAATGAGAGGTGGGGTTGGATGAGGTGGCAGGGGGCAGGGAACCCGGCGGGGGGGGGCGTGGATGGGACAGGAATCCTACGGGGCGAGAAGCAGGAGGGTTCGGATAGGGGGTGGGGGCCAGGCCACACCTGACTGTTTGGGGAAGCACAGCCTCCCCTAACCAGCCCTCCATACAATTTCAGACACCCAATGCAGCCCTCAGGCCAAAAAGTTTGCCCGCCCGATTTAGACTCCCTGCTTGAAGTGCCACTCGTTTAGGGGTCAACTAACACAGAGCCCTGGGCTGGGACCTGGTGGAGTGGAGGGCCTGGGTCCCTCTACCCCCACTGCCTGAAAGACGGATGCACCTTGACCAGGGAAACAAAGACCCAAAAGTCAGATGCGCCAAACACTAGGCCACTCCTGGCCCTCCAAGCACTGTGTTACTGGATGCTAGTTGGTTGTTGGAGAACCCAAGTCTGAACATCTATGTTTGCAATTTTATAGTTCCGTTAGCAGAGCCATGCAAGCCCATATCAGTTGACATGGGTCAGCTGCAGGTGTTTTATTGCCGGGTAGTGCCAAAAGCAGAAGACCCTCACACCTGCTCTAAAGAAGCGCTCCTCTATCTGTGAAACAGTAATAAGCTGTATAGTCACAACAATCAGCAACTAGAGAGAAACAAGGTCACACACACACACACACACTAGCCCAGTGTATTATTTTAGCATTAATTAGTTTTGCTGTAATTAATACATATTCTGTCTCCCCATTCTGTCATTCTGCCCTCAGGTTAGCATTTTGTAAGATTTGTACATTCCTGCAATCACTGGATCTCAGACTTTATCACAGCTGCTTTACCCTGCTTGGCAATATTTTCCTTGTAATTCCCTACCAATTCTATTTTATGTTTCCTCCAAATTGTCTTTCCCTTCAGTATCTCTTGCTGGAATTTCCATTTTCATTCTTTAACATTTTGGGTTTAGATTAGAAAAGATCTTCCCTCAAATAAGTCTGGATCAGCTATTTTCCCCCAGCTGGCAGCCTTTCTGGACTGCTTGACAACAGCCTTGAGCACCTTCAGTATTGCCTACATTAGGTTGTTTCACCATTCGTCTGTGGTGATTTTCTCTTCCACATCTTTACTGGGCCAGAAAACATCATCCAGTTGAACTTGGATAGCCTGACAATTGTCACGCTATGAGATTTTTTGAGCTTTGCATTTGAAAATTAGCTGCTATCCATTTAGCATGCCTGAGTTCCATCTCCATATCATGGTGGTTCCACCTCATATTTTGCAACCTCAGTACAGCTCCTGTATGTCTTCAGCAAGGTTTGCAGAGAGTCCATTATAGGCTCACGTTTCCTCTTGGCTAGACCCATCTCCTATTCCTTTTCTATTAATTATTATTATAATTATTAACTACATGTATTCTACAAGTTTCCTCATTGTTTCTGCCTTGACTTGGTTGATCTCCCATTGAGTCCAGATCATTTTACTGTTTTTTTTGTTTTGTTTTTTTGAGGGGCCCAAGGAATATCTTGGCCTCTTGAAGAACTCATTACAACTCCATATTCTCAGCTTTCAGCTGCTTTCTGAATACTTCTGTCTTATGAATCCTCTTTCAAATTGCCTAATGATAGACAATGAGATCAGAAATTTCCTTTTGAAAAAATTCTTCTCTTCCTGGGATGTCTAGTAAGAGTTCTCCACCATGCTCAAAGAAATGTCCTTGGATTGCATTTCTTTCTCAAAGAGCCTTTCAGTTAATCTTTTCCCATGAACTCTACTGCTGTATAATTATGTTCCCATTGTTCCCTTTCACTAGGCCAGCTTCTGCTTGCAAGAGGTTTCCTTCATAAACTAAGACAATTGTTCTTTCTACCATTTCCCTAATATTCCCACATGCCAATTCTGATGTGTTCTTTCACATCTAAAATGGCTTTTCATTTATCTTCTTCAAAGCTTCATGCCAATTGTCCTATATCACTGAATAGGGGAAGTAGAAGATTTTCACTTTATATTCATTGATACAATGACAAATCTTGAACTTTTGCAGCCCAGCATAATTCTCTTCAAGTTCTTAGCTATAGGAGCAATGAGCCTTATATCCCTTTGGTAAAGCTTGGTTCTCCCTTTTAAAAGTTTCAAAATACCTTATTTAAGAGGCTCATCAACCACAGAGATCTAGAACCTGAAGGTGTCCTGTTTTCCACTGCAATTTTCGTTCAGTCTCTCAGGGCTTGTCTTCACATACAGTGCTACAGTGGTGCAACTAAGCACTGTAGCGCTTTAGTAAAGATACTACTATGCCAACTGGAGAGCTTCTCCCGTCGACTTAGCTACTGCCTCTCAGGAGGGTGGATTAACTATGTCAACAGGAAAAGCTCTCCCGTCGACATAGCACTGTCTACGCAGGGGGTTAAGTTGGCATAACTACATTGCTCAGGGAGGGTCATGGACAGGGCTGGATTTCCAATTAGGCACACTAGGCACATGCCTTGGGGCGCTGGCATTCTAGGGGCACGTAAAAGTTTCGTTTTTTTTACAGAAAACACAAAAGTCAGCTGTAGGTGGGGCGGGGGGGCGCACTGAAGATGCTGTGCGTAAGATGTAAATCCGGCCCTGGTCATGGATTTTTTTACACCCCTGATAAATGTAGTTATGCTGATATAAGTCTGTAGTGCAGACCTACCCTTAGTCCCTTTCTGTATTTTCTTCCCTCCATTGTTTCGTTGAAGACAATTTTTCTTTAATATATAAGTCTCTGACCTCATACACTCCTACAAATGACATCCACATTGTCTTTTTCTTTATCAAGAAAGCATCCCACCTTCTAATCTGCAACACCTCATAGTTGCTATAGTATATACTTTCTGTCAGTATAGTATAGTATATACTTTCTGACAATCAGACAATCAACTTTCTACCATTTAGCTACATTTTATCCTGTGGCACCAATATTTGCTCCAGAACACATCAGGACCATTTAAAACCTGAAAGCCTCCCTCTTTTAGTCAGAACACTGTTCTTCTAGTGTTCAAAGCCAGATGACTGGTATTTTTTTTTTCAGATTTGTTTCCTCTTTCCGTTATATAGAAAGCCATCTCTCAGCTATTCATAAGTGTCTCTAGTGCATAAGGACTGCCTTTACTGCATTTTGCCACTGACTTCAATAGGAGTAGGATCTGTCATTACTGAAGAGAGACTTGTTTTGTGGTAAAGACATATGACTGAGTCAGGGAATCTGATTTTTCTTCAGCTGTGCCACTGATTTCTGTGGGACCATGGACAAGTTACTTCATTTACCTGTGCCTTGAGTTTCTTCATTACTTTTTTCCCCTTATTACTTTGTCTTACTTCAATTCTTCAGAAGTAATTACTAAGAAACACACAACCCAAACATATATTGTTGCCAGAATGTACTGTCTCGGCCACCACACTCACCAGGAGGCCACTTATACATATATTTTTTTTAATGCCCATTGATTATCCTTCAAACCCAGAAGCGCCAGTGACATGCTCTGTCATTATAGAGATTGCACAGTACATTAATGGAAAAATTCACAAAGTGCTTCATTTGTTAAATGATCACACAGTGTTACCTTCAATGACAGAACTCTATGTTTACATGTTCGTCTGTGATATGAACTTTCAACACTTTTTCAAAATCTTTAAAATGATGATCTTGTTCAGCCGCAACTTTTGTTAAACTTGACCTGCCATTCAGACAAAACATAAAAACAAAAAAAAACAGTATAATCCTTTGGAAGGAAACACTGCTATTCTACTAAACTATATACAGTGTCACAGAATATACAGAAAGGGATACTCTGCAAACAGCCCACATTTGAGCATTATTTTGTTTACAAAGACACTGTCACAACAAATAAAAATATTTGCTGAAGTAAGTGACTTGGAGAAACTAAACACATAAGATCCTTACTCTGACATTAACAAAACCCCCACAGTGGTGATTTATTTAAGAAATTTCTGGGGTGGGGGGAAGCCACACAATCATCAGGAAGCTGCAGGAAGTAAACGAGGTCTCGTGATACACTTAGCAAATGATAAAAGCTAGTGAAAAGCACGGTTTGATTTTAAAAAAGAGAGATGAAAGGGGAGTTTTTCCACTGGTTCATGTGATGGGGTCTGTCAGGCTTTCTCGGCTCCCTGCTAGAAGTATCAGCACTCCAATACTCCCTACCCAAGGAAAATCTCCTCAGACAGGGCAACCAACAAGATAGTCCTCTAGAGGCCTAGAAGAGGCAGGAGGAGAACCAGTCAAGCAGGCTTGACTTCTTTTGCTGAGGAACACACCCAGGTGAGACTGAGATAGAGGAAAAATTCCTCCGGGTGAACCCAGAACTCAGGCCCAGGCCAAGGCTACAGTTTGAGGGGAGGGGTGCTGCATTTCAGGGGAGAGGGGTTCCTCTTTGTTTAAAGGTTCAGCCAGCGGAATCCTGAGTTTCTGTTTTGTTACTTGTTTGGAGACTGACACCAAGCTTACCCCACCGGCTATCCTGCCCTATGCAGACAGCCAAACCTTTCAAACTAAAGCAGGGAGCATCACGCATAGCCCTCAAAGGGGCACTACAGACGAGCCTTGTCTCCCACAACTTGGTATGAGAAGTGGGGTCAACTCCCCCTTTTTCCATAAAGAGGAACCATGGAGGACACCATATGACTCCTAGCTCAGCAGCAGCAGGCCCAGCAGCTTTTCCTGGAAGGGCAGCAGGAGGCTCAGTGAGCCAACCAACAGCACCAAAATGTGTTCCTCGAGCTCTCGCAGCAGCAGTTTCAGGAAGCAATACCGGAGCAAATCACTGGCCACTCCCCACTCTGAAGTGACTCTGTTGGCACCAGCTATCACCTTTTCCAAACTGGGCCTGCTGATGACCCTGAGGCGTATCTTGTTACATTTGAGCAGGTAGCCCATGCTGCCCAATGGGAGACCACCACCTGGGCTGCACAACAAGCCCTTTCCTAACTAGGGAAAACCTGGTGGCGTACCAGGCCTTAGATCAGAGGTGGGCAAACTATGGCCCGTGGGCCACATCCAGCCCACAGGACTATCCTGCCTGGCACCTGAGCTCATTGCCGGGGAAGTTAGCCCCGGCCCCTCCCCTGCTGTCCCCCCTCCCCTGCAGCCATGCTGCCACGTGGGCAGCGCTCTGGGCAGCGGGGCTGCACATTCATACAGGGGAGTACGGCAGCATGTTTGGCTCCGGCTGTGAGGTGCGGCTCCAGACATGCTGCTCTGAGCAGCATGGTAAAGGGAGTCGGGAGGTTGGATATGGGGCAATGGGTCCTGGGGGGCAGTCAGGGGACAGGGAACTGGGGGGCGGTTGGATGGGGAAGAGGTTCAGGGGGGCAGGGGACAGGGAACGGCGGGATTGGATAAGGGGTGGGGTCCCGGGGGGCCTGTCAAGGGGCAGGGGTATGGATAGGGGTCAGAGCAGTCAGGGAGTGGGGTCCCGGGGATGGTTAGGGGCAAAGGGTCCTAGGAGGGATGGTTAGGGGACAAGGAGCAGGGAGGTTGGATGGGTTGGAGGTTCTGAGGGGGGTGGAAAGTGGGAGGGGCAGATAGGAGGTGGGGGCCAGGCTGTTTGGGGGAGACAGCCTTCCCTACCCAGTCCTCCATACAGTTTTGCACACCAATGCGGCCCTCGGGCCAAAAGGTCTGCCCACCCCTGCCTTAGATGATGAAGCTGCAAAGGACTAGGATACCCTGGAAGCCGCCACCCTTGACCAACTAGGGGTATCAGCTGCAATCTACTAGCACTGATTCTGGACACTTTCTCACCAGAAGCATGACCCCAGCTGTGGCTCCAGGGCTAAAAGAGTGGGCCATCATCTAGCTCTGGCCAGCATCTTGCTCTCCAGCTGAGTTTGTAGGGTTGGTGGTACTCAAACAGTACCCAAATATTTTGCTGCCTGTCATTCAAACCTGTCAACCTGGGTATGTAAATACAACCTCACTACATTGAAGACTTTATGACAGCAGGTTGGGTCCAGTGAGGGTGGATAGCCCAAGCTGGTGAAGCCTGACCTCAGTCTCCTCAGGAGCAGGGGTTGCCCTAGACTAGCTGCGAGCAACTAGCACCTTAGGTGAACCATCCAATCGGCGCCCCCCCTCCCAAACCCCAAGGGCAGATCTAGGATGAGGTTTTTGGTAAACTGGGAAACATTTTGCCCCTTTTTTCCTTTTAATGTTTTTAAGAGTTTTTTTTTTTAAACAGAGGCTTAATTATTCACTTTGTCAGTCCGTCTGTCTAACCAATGTTTCTGAGATCAGTTAAAATAGAGACACGAAATTTTCAGAATAGATTTGTACGCGACACCTAGATGATATTTCAGTATGATTTCAAATAAAAATGCATTTAAAATGTTAATTATTTTTATTATTACAAGTCCAAAATCATCCATTACGCTATCCTGCTTTAACTGCCATTACCACCACATCCAATATAGAAAGAAATAAGAAAAAACTCTTCAATGAACTTTAACCTGTATTTACAAAACACTCTGAATAAAAAGAACTCTGTGCTCTTAAAACATGACTTTTCTTGCTTTAAGTTTTGAAAATTCAGTCACTAGTTCTCTTATATTCAGTTTTCGAGCTATTTCATGCTCTATTGACATTGTGGGAAGTCCAACAAGTCTCTCTTGCGCCATTGTTGAACACAGATATGTTTTTATCAATTGTAACTTTGAGAAGTTACATTCCCCACTAGCTATGGAAACTGGCAAAGTTAAAAGAATGCGTAGAGCTATAAAACTGTTTGTGAAAATTAAACTGACAGTTTTTCAAACAAACTTCAGTACTTCTTCAGGAGCAGAATGTATCTTAAATCGTTTTGAAAAAGCCTGATGCTCATTACACAAATCTGTAGCACCAATGTCTTTTGAGTTTTCATGAGTCAATGCCGACTCCAGTTTTATTCAAAATTCTCTTTATATGTTTTGCTGTTTTCTTTTGCAAGCTGTGGATATCATATAGAAAGACAAATACTGACTCTAGCTGCTGCATCTGTTGAAATCTTTCATCAACCGAGTGAATAGCAGTAGAAATTCGTTTTGAACCTTTGTTTTGGGTTCCAAATGGCTGTCTCACCCTTCATACGAAAACTGCTGTTTCTTTTCCCGAATGCAAACTGGCTCTGGTTCAAATTCTGTAGGAAAATCTATTTCTTCAGCAAGCTCCAGAGAATCTACAGCGTTCTCTCAAACCCTTCATCACTTCTGAATTCCTCCAGAATATTTTTAGTTTGCTGCAGTTTTTCAATAGCAGAATGTATGTTCAAGTTCTTTTCCTGAAGCTGCTTACTAGTGAGGTTAATCTCAAAAAGGATATTATACCACAAAATGAGTGAAGTCACAAATTTGAACTTGGCAAGGCTATTGCAAGACCTTCTGCATCTGAACGTGCCATGTTGCCAGATGATCCAGTAAAGGTAGTATCATCAGAAATTTCAATTAGGGCATCAAAAATGTTTCCAGGCTCATAGCGAAGAGGCTTCAAAGCACCAGTATGACTCTCCCATCTTGTCTAAGTGGTTTCACAGTTAGAGAATTCAAATTGTGAGTCAGAATCTCCCAACAGCATGTTGAACCTGAGAAAAAACACATAACACATTGCACCAGGTCAGAGAAACTGCTTGCCTCAAAACAGCATCTAGTAGCATCACTGACAACCAAATTCAGAGAATGCACACTGCAAGGAACGAAAAAGGCCCTAGGATTGATTTCCATCATTCTCCTTTGCACACCATTGTTTTTACCCTTCATATTACTCCCATTATCATAGCCTTGGCCATGTAAATTTTCAACAGATAATGATATTGTTTCAAGCTCTTGTAGAGCAGTTTGTCATAAATGCTCCAGTTGTCTCCTTCAGTGGTATGAAACCCAAAAAATGCTCCCTTATGAGCACTTCAACATTATCTTCATCCGCAGACTTTTCCATGTCCACAAAACGAATGATCATTGTCATTTGTTCAACATGGCTCACATCTGGTGTACAGTCCAATATTATTGAAAAGTATTTTGCAGAATGGGCAGCTTCTACAATTTTCTTTTTAATGGCATTTGCTAGGATTTGAATCAGTTCATTCTGCATATCTTTTCCTAAGTAATGACCCTGTGTTTCATGATCAGTTATTTTACGTAGATGCTCCTTCATGACTGTATCAAACAAAGCTAGGTATTCAACAAATTTTAAAAAAAGTTTCCATTACCTGGAGTGTATAATTTTTCATTTCCACCACGGCCGCGGAATGCTAAATTTTGCCCTCGGAGAGCTCTCACTAAAGCAATCAGATGCTCTAATATTTGTTGCCAATATTCTTCTTTTCCCTTGATCACACTTAAATTTTCTTCATCGATAGTTTTTCCTTTTTTCAATCATAATTCAAGTTCTTTCCAATTTTGAAAACATTCCAAATGTTCTATACTACTTTCATGTGGAGAGAATTGAAGATACATTTTTCCAGTCCTTCAAACTATTTTCATTAACTGATGTACCAATTGCTTGATTTCTAAGTAACTTGCAGCAAAAGCAAAACACAGAGCCCTTCAATGCTGAATATTGTAACCAGTTTCGATGAATTTCTTCCCATTAATGAGTTTCCTCTTGTAATGCTGAGCAGAGAATTTGCTTTTATTTCCATCCTCAGGGAAGGGAAAATTCATGAACTTGTTCAGGTCCATGTTCCATGAGAATTTGCTGCACACTGTCATCACATCTGGGCCAAGAAGCTGGATTCCCATACTGTAACTTGTTTGTAACTTCCCCATCCTTTCTTCCTTCTACTTCATTTACTTCAATTTCTGCGTGTCTCTCTGAAGGTGAATAAATTTTCTCCCCTTCCACATCAGTCTGATGCTGTGAGTTACTTCATCTAGAAGTAGGTTTCCATCATCTTGAGTTTCCAAACTGCTTTTCTGTGGATGTGAGCTGCCCTCATCTCGAAGTAATATACCTTCATCTTAATGTCCCAGACTGCTTCCATGCAGATGTGAACTAACCTCCTCTCCAAATGAAATTCCTTCATCTGGATGCTGTGAACTGCTTCCATCTTCACTTGTATTAAAGAGAAGATATTTCAGGAAGGATCTCTGCTGTTTTGCTTTGTCCTTTTCCTTCTCAGCCTTTCGTTTATGATACTCAGCTCCTGAGGGTTTTCTTTTTCCTCTTTCTGCCATGGGGCATTTGAATATTGTTATGTACTGTGCTCCCAACTGCAAGCATTATAGAGTTAAGAATGGCTGACACACCACATGGTTGGCGATTTAAACCCATTGCAGCCATCCCAACACGTCTTTTCACTGCTTAGAGGTTCAATGATTAGTAACATATACTCACTTACCTATTAAAAGAGACTTAGTTACAACATTTACATGGAAACAAAATGACCTTTTTTGACATTATAACCCGACACCAGTTGTTTGAAAAGTAATCCCCTTCCTCACGGTTACCCGCTTGGAGTGTGACATCATCACTTTCATAGTCTATTAAGCGTTAATGCTGTTAATTTTCTTTTATGGACCTTATTTATTACATGTGAACCAGTTATAACAGAGAAAAGTTCATAATTATACAGCCCGATAATAACGCTAAGGTTTAACTGCACTTAAAAGATACTCACATTTTGGATTTATAATGCTGAAAGACTTTATTCTTTGGCACCAAGAAACACAATTTTCCACAGTATTCGTTCGATTCTTAACCATCAACATGCGGCATGTGTTATAAGGACCGTTTGACATGTATCAACTCAAGATATCTCCACTCTACATGAATTTCTGGTTACGCAACCTTGATGTGTATTCAAGTTAGGTGTCACTAGCACTGTAGCTCTTGCCGCTGGTGGATGTGTTTAATTGTGGCTGAGTTATTGCTTATCAAAAGTGCGGAGTGGGTCATCTTGACACTACGTTGCAAAAAATTGCTAAAATATTTATTTTTGCAGTAAATAAAAGATTTGACATATTAATACATTATCAGATGTAGATAAATGGATTAAAATTTATATTTCCTCCGTACGCCCACATAGAATTGAAATAATGACATCTTCGTTATTTTTTTCCCCAGTTTGATTTTTTCCCTTGAATTTGGTGCCCCATTTAACTTGGCACCCTAGGCAACTGGCTAGTTCACCTATATGGATGGGCCACCCCTGCTGAGGAGTTAATCTGGGGTACCAGAAAAGGGCCAGGGGGATTCCAGGGAAGTCCCAAAATGACTGCCAGTGGAACCTAGAAGACATCCCACAACACCTCCACAAGAACTATCAAAGAGGAACTGCATGGAGTCCCATGTGGGAGAAAGCCCAGGAGCTGGCAAGAAGCCTCCCCTATTTAGACAATCAGACAAGATACTGGGTTAGATGGACCATTGGTCTGACCCAGTATGGCCATTCTTATGTTCCCATTGTGGGAAGCCAGGGCATGCCAGCTGCTTGTGCCCCTCATGGAGTGTGATTTTGTGAACTGTGGCTTTGTACTTGGCAGTTGTAGTTCCAGTAGTACTTGCGGGGCTGAAAAATGACAGGGCTAACAGACTCTGAATGACCCCAAGCCCTGATCCAAGAGAACCTACTGGATCCAGAAGAGTAGCACGAGGATGACCCGGTGCATGTGATGTGTATCCACAGGGATACTCAGACCTACCACCCAGCACAAGTACATTTGAATACAGGGAAACAGGCTGTAAGATTTCAAGTTGATATAACCCTCAACTTACCGTGCGAAGTAATAATCAGAAAGGTTTCGCAACATTTCTCCTCACTACTACTGCATCACGCAGAGAACCTAGTTGCCATTTCAGTCTGATTGTCTGACATCTTTCCGATTGCTGTATCTGATCTTTGTGATGGCTCATTGTAAGCCAAGAAGACTCTGAAACAGTGACAACTAGACAGGAAGGCCTGGTTGCAAACTGCCTTTGTATCTGACAGAGTGGATTTGATTTAAATCAAATCGTTTTAAATCATGATTTAAATCACTAGTCAAGAAGATTCGATTTAATCATGGATTTCTACACAAAAGTGCATTCTGGAATATGGTCCTCAGTTTCACTTTTGTTTCTACTGCCTTCTCACATTTATCTCCAGACTTCTTCTCCTTGTCCAGATCTACTCCTCCCCTAACAATCTTCTATTCATTGAACTTTTGAAACTTTGCACTTTTAGAGAGAGGTAAGGGATTGACACTGTGTACACAAATTTGCAGAGGGACAATAGGGTTGAGGTCTTATTTCTCACTTCTCTATATATTTATTTAAAAACATTTTTGCTTTTAACAAGCATGTTATCTCTGGAGACACAAATCTACAGTCTGAGAACGGCAAAACTAAGTCCCATTGGATAGACAGAAAGATTAACCTACAGTAAATAATCTATACAGAAGCCCCTGGAACCGCGTAAAATTGGGTCCCTAATCCATGAACTATTGGAAATCATTTACAAAAAACTTTTCTTAAATGTTACATGAATATATTGTCTCATGCTATAGAATTGGAATGTATAATCCCTATTCCATGATGAGATATTTTTGAGCTATAATGTATCTTAATTAAAACTATTGTTAGATAGGTTTTTCTTCAAAAAGCATTGTATCAAAAATTCTGATTTAAATTAAAAAAAATCTGATCTTTTTTTTAAATAATTGATTTTTATCCACCCTGGCATCTGATAAACCGCCTGACAGCCCAACAGAACCACCTTGGGGCAACGCTCTTCCCAACACTAACTTAACAGTAGTAGCTAGGAGCTTTGATCTGGTTCAGGAACAACAAGATAACAGCTATAGAGAGGCGTACACTCGGCTTGCATTGGTTAATGGAATCATCGTGCAAAAGGCTCAGGTCTCTCAGTTTCCCCACTTTGAACAACAAAATAATTCACTTTACTGTGTGGAGAAGATCTCCCAGACAGGTGAAATATGCCTCCAGCTCCTGGTGCCCAAAAGCATTTGAAAAGAAGTATTATGACTAGCATGCTGTGTCCCCTTTGCCGGCCACTTGGGCAGAAATAGAACCCTAGGAAAGGTGCTAGTCAGACTCTTGGCCAGGGGTCCATAAGGAGGTGGCAATATTTTGTGCAATCTGTTCTGACTGCCAACAAGTAGCACGTGAGGGACCTCCTGGTGCCCTTCGTCCCCTTACTGCTCATAAGTACCCTGCTTTGAGCAGCAGAAACAGACATAGCAGTGCCATTTGAAAAAAATGGAAGGGAGCACCAGTATGTCTTGGTAGTAGTGGATTATGCAACTTGCTACCCTGGAGGCAGTTCACCTCTGCTCAGTAACGGCCAAGGCCTTAGTCAGGGAGTTAGTCCTGCTTTTTGCACAAGTAGGCTTGCCTACCAAAGTCCTCACAGGTCAAAGGAGTAGCTTCACCTCCCACCTAATGCAGGACATATGGCAACATCTTAAGATTAGATCCGGCCAAACTTCACAATACCATCCCCAGACTGATGGCCTGGTGGAAAGGTTTAACTAGACTGTTAAGCAAATCCTGAAGAAATTTGTGATGATGGACCCCAATGATTCAAATCAGTTATTTCTCAATCTTCTCGTTGCTGTACAAGTACCACCTCAGGCCGCAACAGGTTTCTTGCCCTTTGAACTGTTCTGTGGCTGATAGTCTCAAGGAATCCTGGACCTCCTTAAAGAGCTCTGGGAAGAGAGCAATCATGCTCTCAAAACATGTTACAGTGTAACCCACACACCTACTGGGTGTGGTGTTCTGTCCCATCTAGTACGGGGGGAGGGGAAGGGAGAGACTACTCTACAGCCTTAGACTAACAGCCAGTTGGCTTTCCAGGTTCAGTCCCACTTGCCACCATTAAGGGTCTGTTGGCGTTACAAGTGAGGGCTCATCTGGGATTTAAACTGGGAAATCTCTGAAGCCTGGGACATGCTTCCTCAGCAAGGGGAAGTATGTAACCCACACACCTTCTGGGTGTGGGGTTCTGTCCCATCTAGTGGAGAGGTGGGAGAGCAACTGCTTTACAGGCAGATCGCTTTTAGCTCATGTGGTAGAGGCTCATGCACTAAGCTCCAAAGGTCCCTGGTTTGATCCTGCCTGCCAACAACTGGGATCTTTCCACCTTACAACAGCATATCCTACAGATGTGCAAGCAGCTCAAACGAGTAGGACAATTTGTGAAGGAGACGCTCCTGTGGACCCAACAAACCCAGGCCCAACACTATAATAAAGGAACTTGGGACGGGCTTTTTCAGCCAGGATACCATGCGCTGCTATGCCTCCCCAGCCCACACAGCAAGCTCCTGGCCAAATGGCAAGGATCCTATGAGGCTGTCAGGCAAGTTGGAAAAGCTGATTATGAAATTCACTGTACAGACAAAAAGAAGAAACATCAGATCTTCCATGTAAATAGGTTAAAACCATGGCAGGCTCAGGAAAGCTTGTTCACAGCATATGGGCCCCCAGATACAAGAGCCAGTAGGTGCTGACAATGTCCCAATAGCAGAAAGTCTTACTCCTAAGCTTACGCTGGCAAGCCAGAAACACATTGATCCACTATGACATGGTATTCTCCACCCAGCCAAGGTGAACACATCTAGTGAAACACTGACTCTAAACCTGCCCAGAGGTAAGGCCTGAAGATGCAACTTACTGCATTCCTGAGCAGGAGGTTGTAGCTTCCTACTCAGATTTGAACCTTAGCGTTCATAAACTGAGAAGCTAGCATGAAACCTTCTAAGCTTTTCCTACTTAGATCTGATCTCGCTGCCACTATCCAAAATTTCAGGGTTTTGGGCCTCTGTCCCAAACCTTCCCTGGAGGGACCCCAGACTCAGAAAACCTGAGCCTACAATCAAAGGGAAATCTAACCCACTTCCCTTCCCTCTCTCTCTTCTCATCAGACTTTCCTCTCTGGGCTACCGGGATATTTGATGAATCTTTTACATCACCAATACCAAGAAGCATATCTCTCTATTCCACAAACAGACAAACCCAAAGAAAGGAAGAGATTCTATCTCTCCTCCCCTTAGCTTCTTCCGCCCTGGGACCTAGAGAGTTAACACAGAGCGTAGTGTTTCCCCCCCCCTGTCTCTTCCTCTCCTTAACCGAGAAAAACTCAAACAGGTTTTAAAAAGGAAAAGCTTTATATAAAAAAAAAGAAAAAAGACATAAACATATTCTTGTAACAAGATGACAATACAGGGGCTATTGCTTATAGAAAAAAGAAAAACAGTCTGAGTCAAAAGCATCCAATTGAAACATTCAGCAAGTTACACACATGTAAATATACACCAAAACACATAAAACTATATGGTTTTTCTACTGTACTACAAGTTGGAAACAGAAGATTAGAAAGAAGAAGAAGCTTCTCATAGTGAAATGACGACAACAACAAAGACTCAGAGTCCAAAATATTCCCCCCTGACTTTGAAAAATCCAGTTTCCTGATTGGTCCTCTGGTCAGGTGTTTGGTTCCCTTTGTTAACCCTTTACAGGTAAAAGAAACATTAACCCTTAGCTATCTATTTATGACAGAGGTACAGGCCATATTAGACCCTGGCATCACTGAGGAGTCCTATATGTAGCCTTGGTGTAGCCTGGTGGCTTTGGTTCCCAAAACCCATGGGATCACTTGATTTTGCATCGACTTCCTGAGGCTTAACTCAGCATCACAATTTGACGCCTACTCAATGCCACACATCGATGAACTCCTCAACCACCCTGGGAAGGCTAAATGTATTACCGCACTTGATTTAACAAAGGGTACTGGCAAACGCCATCTTTTTTTCGAATCTGGGGTATTTGCCACAGATCTTGGGCTTTTTCTGTTTACAGCCATGCCTTTTGGACTGCCTGGGCCCCTATCACATTCTAGAGGCTTATGGACTGAGTCCTACACCCTCACAGAGGGTTTGTAGCAGCCTATTTGGGTGATGTATTTATTTTTAGTATGACTTGGCAGTCACCTCTGGTACAGATGGCCTCTGCATTACAATCACTGCAGGAGGCGGAACACACCAATAATCCAAAAGAATGTAAGTTTGGGATGCAGGAAACCTGCTATCTTGGGTATTTCATAGAGGATAGCTGGATTCAACCCCTGCAATTTAAGACAGAGGCCTTGAGGACGACCCCAGTTCCTACCACTAAGAAACAGGCTTTCCTGGGTCTAGCCAGCTATTATCAAATGTTCATGCCCCATTTTGTGACACTTTCAGCACCAGTGACAGACTTCACGAAGGCCAGCACACCCTGAAGAGTCCATTGGACTTTTGAGTGTAGCAAGGCATTTACCTGGATATATGAGAGCCTCAATCAACAGCCTGACCTATGCTGTCTGGACTTCTAATTCGTGTTTATATTACAAACTGATGCTTCCACAGTTGGACTGGGAGCAGTACTGTCACAAAACTTCAAAGGGGCGGAATATCCAATACTATACCTAAGCTGGAAGCTGCAGCATCAAGAGACTAGGTAGTCCACAACTGAGAAAATGTCTGGCCATCAAATGGGCTGTGGGGCATTACACTATTACCTTTTAAGGGCTCCCATCTACCTTGTAACAGACCATGTACCCCTTAAATGGTTGCAATTGATGAAGGACAATAACTTTCACATTACTCAGTGGTATTTGGCATTGCAACCCCATGCTTTTCAATGCACGACACTGGCCGTGTTCACAGCACCAGAATACAAACTTGTTTTCCTGGGACAGTGGCCTTATTGTGGAGTGGAGAGACCAGGTCCCTCGGCCTGTTCTGTGGAGACAGATGTTTAACAGGATCGGTCAAAGCTCCCTGCTGGTGGCATTGGTACCCTGATACTCCCTGTCCAAGGAAAATTCACTTTAGACTGGGCAACCAACAAGCCAGTCCTCCAGAGGCCTACAAGAGCCAGGAGGAAATACTGAGTGACCAATCAAGAACCAGCAGGCCAATTAAGAAGGCTCACCTGCCTTAGCTCAATAGCACATCTGGGTGAGTCTGGGACAGAGGAGGAGTAACTCAGGCACAGGCAAGAGCCTTGCCCTAAAGGCTGCAACTAAGTATTTGCATATGAAGGGTATTTCCCCCTCTCTCTCTTTGTCTGAAGGCACAAACAGCCTGAATTGCTATTGATTGACAAACTGAAGCCGTCCCTGAAGGTGAGGGATGGGTGCCAAGATCACAGCTGGTCTCAACACAACAGTTCACATTCAGCTGGGGCGGGTGCACCTTTGCTGTGTCTGCTGCAAAGTTCTGAGGAGGGCAGCAGGAATCCCCCTGGCCAGCAGCAGCTACAGCTAGTGTAAACGGTAGTGAAATAAATACAACTAGCAGTCTGCTGAACCTGCAACCCCCATTTTCAAGGCGTGTGCAAGACATGTCCTGCCCAGCACTCCCAGATCTCGGGGGCCCAAGGTCCCAGGACACACTTTCTATGCCTCCAGGCTTTGAATCCTGGGAGAGATGGGGGGAGCCTGCACTTAAAGCCCCCAGCTGCAGGAGTCTAGCGCAGCAGTTGGGTAGGGGCAGAGTGAGAGTCATTCCCCCCCCCCCCCCCGAGATCCCAGAGCAGAAAACAAGGCAGCCTTGCAAGGGCCCTACCCACCCCCCGGAGCAGCGCTCGGCAACATCCCGGCCCCTTCACAGAGGGCTTCTGAACCACTTATGGAGATTGGCAGCTCCGTCTACCTCGCCCCCCAGCTCACTGCTGGCTTGCAAAGACTTCTTCGCACGCCGCCCCCTGCAGCCTCCCCCGGTCTCTGGGGGGATCTGCTTGCGGAGAAGGGGCAGCCCCTAAGGAAGCGCGGGGGGGAGGGGGAGGGCCTCTCACCTGACAAACGACAGTCTGAGCGCGGGAGACGCCGGGCAGGCTTCAGCAGCGCTTCGGAGCGAGAGAGGCGGGCTGTGTCCTGAAATAACCCTGGAAGTAGGACAGCGGGCGGCGGGGGGAAGTAATGCTAAGCACGGGCTGAGGAGAGGCGAGGCGAGGCGCAGCCAGGGAGCGGGGGCGAGGCCGGGCTCTGTTTCTCTTTCTGTTCCCCGGGGAGGAGGCGCCTGGGCATTGCCCGGCTCCTGCAGATGCCTAGCACGCGCCCCACGGCGGGACAAAGGTTTTTGGACGGGCACAGTGACCACGCTGTCGTCACCTGCTCCCCCAGCAGTTTGCCCAGCTGGGCAGAGGGCATGTTGAGAACGGAGGGTGGGGGTGGGGAGGCGTGTGGCCGGTCCCTTTTTTGGACAGATTTCAAGACAACCTCCTTGCTCCTGTTCTCTCTGCTGCCATATTCGCTCACTCTGTTCGCCTGCTGCTAAAGTAGTACGTGGCGTGGTGGCTTCTGAACCTCATTTCTGATGCGGACTAGCCAGGCTTGGGAGGCAGCACTTTTTGAGGGTCCCTCCCTTTATGCCACATGTCCCCAAAAAATTACAGAAATCCTCGGGCTCCTGATCGCCCTCTCTCAGGACAGAAAATGAATCCGGAGTCCTTGTTCAAAGCATTCTGGTATTATAATTGTGTGCAATGGCCTATTGCTAAGATGCTATGTTGATTAACTTCTGTCTTTCAGTTATTATAGCACAATTATGTGTAGTTACCAGTTTATAGTCAGTGAGCATTCTCCTCATCGGTGAAAGGCCTGGTCTACACTACGCGTTTAAACTGAATTTAGCAGCGTTAAACCGATTTAACCCTGCACCCGTCCACACAACGAGGCTCTTTATATCGATATAAAGGGCTCTTTAAACCGATTTCTGTACTCCTCCCCGACGAGAGGAAGTGCGAAGCGGTATGCCATGTGAGTGAGGTAGTGATGGCCGGCAATCAACCGGTATGTGCCTTCAGGCCGGTATTCCAGTGCCCATTGTGACCACTCTGGAAGCAATCTGATTCAGCAGCACTCGTCAGGTAGACAGGAACAGCTCGCGAGCTTTAATTTCATTTACTGTTTGCCCAGCGTGGAGCTCTGATCACCCATGGGTGCGATGCGGTCCAAATCAAAAAGGAGCTCCGAGCATGGACCGGGGATTAGGATCTGATCGCTGTATGGGGAGAAACTGTCTTTACTTCAGGAGCTCGTTACGAGAGTATGACAATTGAAAAGCTGAATCTCCAGGCTGTGATAGACAGAGCACGCACAGTGCTGTGGCTGGCAGTTACGGAATCCAAATCAATGACGTCTGGCGGAGGGCAGGGGTACTGAGGACTCCAACTTCCCACAGTCCCTGGAAAAGCATTTGCATTTTGGCTCAGCTCAATTGCGCCGAAGGGTCAATCCCACATTTTCCGGGTGTTTCATGGTATATGTCATCATTACCACCTTCCCCCCCGAAAGAAGTAGGGGAAAAACGCTTTCTGCCTTTTTTTCAATGTACCTATGTCTGCTGCATGTGCTATGGTGACGGGTCTGCAGCGGCGGGCACAGTCCTTCCGGTGGCAGACTGGACAATAATGATGCTATCCAGTCATATTCATCCAGCCCGTGAGTGACTCTCTGCTGGCCTCAGTAAACCGGACTGATTCCCATATTCCCGCAGATGTACAGCAATGGCTGGGTAACCGCTTCATCCTAGCAACTGGAGGCTGAGTCCATCAAGCCCCACCCACTTTCATGGTCTAGAAAGTTCTGTACGCCTCGACTTATCATAGCAGCGTGAGTGGCTCTTCTCCCTTGAACACTTTAATGTCCTGCTTGCACTGTCATAGCATGCTGAGTAGGCTTCCTCCCCTCATTTTATTTCACTAAAAGAAGTGGTTCTTTTCCTGCTTCTTTAGTACTCTCCACACAAGGGGGGACACTGCCACGTAGCCCGGGGGTTGGGGAGAGGGAGCACTGTGGGGTTGTTGCAGAGACCCGCTTAAATGCCAGCAGCTATCATTTGCGGGCACTCTAGGGGCTCTGCATGGCACGCTCTGTGTCTGATCACTTGCCCCTATATCTAAGGCCGGGACTGACTCTATTTTTGAGTCAAACATAGAAGAAGGATGACCTGGGGAGTCATTCCCATTTTTGTCCTGCACCCCAGCCGACCTACAGCGAGCCAGGAACACCATGACAGCAGACACAATACGAGAGACTGGATAACTGTCATCTCATCGCCTATACAATGGCATGGGCAATGGGCAATAGAGTGGTAGACATCTTCTGCTACCTTGCCAAAGCAATGAATGCTGCTGTGTAGCACTGCAGTACCGCTTCTGTCAGCAGCATCCAGTACACATACGGTGACAGTGACAAAAGGCAAAACGGGCTCCATGGTTGCCATGCTATGGCGTCTGCCAGGACAATCGAGGGAAAAAGGGCGCGAAATGATTGTTTGCCGTTGCTTTTACGAGGAAAGATTGAGTGACGACATTTACCCAGAACCACCTGTGACACTGTTTTTGCATTGGAATCTCAACCCAGAATTCCAATGGGTGGGGGAGACTGTGGGAACTATGGGATAGCTACGGGATAGCTACCCACAGTGCAACGCTCCAGAAATCGACACTAGCCTCGGTACATGGACGCACACTGCCAATTAATGTGCTTAGTGTGGCCACGTGCGCTCGACTTTATACAATCTGTTTTACAAAACCGGTTTATGTAAAATCAGAATAATCCCATAGTGTAGACATACCCAAATAGGGGTAATGATACCAACTTTCTTAGTAAAGCACTTTGAAATCTATTGATGAAAAGTGCTGTAGAAGAGTCAGGTATTAAATTTTTTTTTTTATTATTTTTACTTTATTTTGAAGATGGCTGATGAGAGCAGTGATTTGTGATCTGCGTATAGCTCAATTGCTTGCCACAGAGAGAGAGAAGGGTTATAATTTAGCAACCAGGGTCAAAGTGCAGAAAAGTCTGTGGAACTCTGTTCATGCTGACTCACCATATCTTCTCCCTGATGGCTGCTGTGTCTTTTGTCCCTTCCCTCAGAGGGTGCACTTCTGCTCCCCTCTGCTTTCCTTTAGTGGCTGTCCCATCCCCATCCCCAGCCTTGCTTTTCACCACTTTTCCCTTTCCCTAGTGGCTGCTTCCCTGCTATCTCCCACTTTACTTCCTTCTCTGGTGGCTGCGCCTTTGTCTCCTTCCCTCACTTCTCTGGTGACTGTTAGTCCCCCCTTCCCCACCCATTCCTGCTGGCTCATTCAGAGCCCTGGGCTATTGTCAGGAGTAATGAGAGGAAATTTTTAAAGGGCACATTTAAACTGGAAAAATGGAGAAAAACATGTTAATGGAAATAATCATTAGACTGAGGTGTAACCTCCACAGGGAAGTGATGGAAGTCCCATGACTCTGAGCACTTTAAACCGAGTAAAGCATTAAAAATGTACTATAGGAAAGAGTCCTTCACTGAACCCGTGGAATGGATAAAAAGGCCTGTTGGTAAGTCTTTTCCCTTTCTAAATTCCTCGATATCCAACACATCAGCTGAATGTTTCTGCTAAAATGATCAGAGAAACAATTAAGAATGGTGGCAGTCAAATTGTCATCATTAGCCTCCAGATGTAACATCCTACTGTAGTTAATAGAAGCTATTCTAATATTTCAGGCTGTTTGTTTGCAGACTCAAAAAGAACCTGCTAGAAAATTAATTGTTTTAAATGAAAGCTTAAATTATTCAGAAAGCGCTAGAAATGCCAGAACAGTGCTCTGGCCTATTTCTACTCACTTTGAGTTCTGCCTGCAAATATATTTGAATAGGGGAAGTTACAACTGCATAATAATAGTCCTCTAGGCTTATGTTCCTTCTAGGTGGAGTCATTTAAAAAAATGGACATTGAATTCCATTTTTCTTTCTAACTGGATATTTTTCTCAAAACAGTTAAAGAGAACTCAGTAGAATTTCAGCATTGGCTGGATGCAGGTGTTGATAAACACAGTAGCCAGTATATAACCACACGCTCACCCACTTCACAACTTTCAGGGTTTAATTGATGCAGAAGATGATAGCACCTTACTTCCATTGTCAGCCTCATCACTGGTGACACTTTTAGCACACAGGAACAAAAATAAGGACAAAGTAGTGCCTAGCTACCGTAGTGATTCATGCATTAGAAAACAATAAATAAGATAAACATCTACATTACTCTTACTGATGGATACAATTAATTTGATTAGACATTCTAATAAGATGCCAGCTGAGACCCAAGCACTGTTCAGAAGCAGTGTAAGGATTCAAATAACATTACAGTTTTCATTTAAATCTTTAGAATAGTGCAATTATATTCTAAAAATGACTATGCAAGTGGCTTCATGGGGTTCTGTGTTTATTGTGATGATTTCTGCATCGAATGTGCTCAATTTACAAGTAAAAAGTTGGATCCGCTAACTTCCACCCTTGCAAACTCACTTGGGATCTGAAAGTCAACTGGAATCTTCTCAGGAATCATCACAGTAATGATAGTTTAAAAATCTAATTGAAAAAACATGTATCCCTTTATCTTCAAACAGTTGTCTTACAGGACTCTTCCCCCCCCCCCCCCAAATAGATCATATTGGGTTTAGAGTTTAGCAAAAGTCAAGATCATCAACATTTTACTTTTTTCTGCTTACATCCAGAAAATAGCTGAAGAGGTAGAACTGTCATGGTGTTAGGCCCTAAATTTGACGAATTATTTTAGATATATGTAATTATTTGCAAAGACCATGTAATCTTTGTGTTCTTTTTTAAAAACAATGCTGTCAGGTTCTTTTTTCTTTAAATTAAAGAGCTAGCTGAAAACTTTTTATGCACTCTGTCTGCATTACCATTAAACAAAACTATAGGGCTTCTATTTATTGAAAAAACCCTGCTAAAATTCAATATTTTAAAGAAACAGACTCAGTTATGTAGGGTATAAAATTACTACAAACTTAGCAAAGGGACTCTGAAGAATGTTTTAGGCGCAAAATATATATTGAATGTTCATGAAAATGCGAGACTAATAACTGCTTTGAGTCAGAAATAGTGCAGGTTGGCATCGTGCAAGCTTCCTTACTGAGCACTGCTAATGCACTTCAGTGCTAACTTGCAACATTCCCTACTATTCTAGTGCTAAGTCTCTGGAAAAGAGACTGCCAATCATGCCAAATCCGTCTAGCTAATTAGCAACTTACTGGAGTAAATAGTTGTCTAGCAAAGCTGTGAGTGCTGAAAATTTCATCAACTCAGTAACTGACATTATTATTATTATTATTTTATTTTATTTATTAATAATATTTTATTATAAAATATTAAAGTAGCACCCAGAAGCTTCATTGTGCTAGGAACTCTGCAAACACAGATGAAGATATAATCGCTGTCTCAAAGAACAAGGTAAGTATTATAGAAAGGGTAGGGGAAAGGGATACAATAAAATATATACAATTTTTATAAACATATATTTACAATGTTTTGAATAACAATTATTAATATACAAATAAGTACCAGCCAACCCTATGTATCTTTTGAGCTATCATTTCCTACAAGCTTACACCAAAAGGTTTTGGGGTAATAAGAGTAAGGAAGAGTGTGGGGAAGGGGGAGTGTGTGGGAGCTCAGCTCTGGATGTTGTAAAGCAGTGGTCCCCAGACTGTGGGACACATTCCCCTGGAGGGCATGGAGGAACTGCAGCAGGGCCCCAGCCAGCCCCCACAGGGGATGGGGACGGAGCACCATACTTCCAGTTCCACTCCGCCCCCAGACCAGCTCCACCCCCAACCCCATTCAGCTCCCAGCCCTGCTCTGTCTCCAGGCCCAGCTCCGTCTCCAGGCCAGATCTGCCCCCAGTCCTGCTCCACCTCCAGATGCGGCTCAGCCCTCAGCTCCACTCCACCCACAGCTCTGGCCTCAGACCCTCTCCACCCCCAGACCAGCTCCACCTTTAGCCCCAGCTACTCCCCCATCCCCAGTCTGCCTCCATCTCCACCTTCAGCCCAAGCTCCTCTGCTGAGGAAGCCTTGATTGTGCAAAATGGAGTGTGGGGGGGGGCACAGACAGATTCGATGAGTGGCAAAGGAGGGCGCAACTGAAAAATTTGCACACCACTGACCTATGGTGATGGGAGAACCCGTCCCATCAGTGTAAGTAGTATCAACACTGAAGTGCTACAGCGCACAGCTGTGCTGCTGTAGTGTTTTAAGTGTAGATGGGCCCTTACTCCTGAGGGTTCTTGTTCTAAGCAAAAGGAGTGATGAACTGGTAACCAATGGAAATCCCCTGGGTGGGGTTTGAAGGACTGTTAATCAGTCAGAGCTCATGTTGGAGGCAGGAGGTGATCTCTGGTAAGCTTATTAGCACAAGTGTAGGCTCATTTATTGTTTTTAATATGTTTTCTCTGTAATGCTTGTATCTTAAGAGTAAATGTGCTTGTGTAACCCACACACCTTCTGGGTGTGGTGTCCTGTCCTATCTAGTGGCACCAAGACCACTTAGAGAGAGAGATAAATGAGTCTGCTCTATAGCCTTAGCTAACAAGTAGAGGCTCGTGCACTGAGGTCCCAAGTTTGATCCTGCCCACCAATGACTGGGGTCTGTTGGTGTTACACTTGCTTAAAAGAGCTGTGTGGTATCTTAACTGTGGCAATTACACTGTGTGCCATCTCTGAAGAGAAAAGTAAAACAGGTTGACTTAGGAAGCTGGACTTTGCTGGGAAGGTCACAGTGTAGGTAGGGAGCTGTGCTGCAGGGAACTACAGCAAAGAGGAGGGAAAGACATGGCTCTCCACCCAAGAGAAGTGATGACTGGGGAACCTGGAGCTCAGTATGGGTTTTCTTGCTTGGGCCACAGAGGGGGAATACAGGTGCAGTTGCCCTCTACTGTGACAGGCATCATGGAGACAGATTTGACCTTATGGATTACCAGTTCCAAGAGATGTTCCATGCAGAAGGAACAATGTGGAAGACTACAAAGGAGCCAACAAACAGATGGACAAAGCTGACATAGTTGATAGAGCAGAAGAAGTGGAGACTGACTAAGAAAGATTCAATAGCTGGCAAAGATGGAGAGGCTTAGTTCTGAAGGCTCCTGCAGCTGAGGGCAACAACCTTCACCCTTATTGAGCGAAGCAAGGGAAGCCAATTGAGAGACTCAGTTAGAGTGATGTGTTCAGACGGATGGGCAAGGAAGATGATCATAGAGAAAGAAGAGAATGTGTTATTGGCATGATATATCATAAGAACCATACCGAGAAGTTTTCTTAATCAAGATTATTAGGCCATTTCTATGTTGAGGATTTCCCCAATTCCAGCCACAGAAGCATGCCACTAATGTAAACCTCTAGTATAAACAAAGTAATCTGCAATTTGTGCTGGTGGAGTTTACCTTAGCTACACCAAAGGTTTGCACCAGTGCAGCTACCCTGGTGGCTGGGTACCACTGACTGAAACTGGAACAAATTCCCAGTGTAGACGAGACCTAACTTTATGGAAAAACAGTGTTTGTGTGTGGGCCTCAAGCCTCTGATACTTATGTCAGTTTATACAGTATCCTTGTCTTTTCCACAGAACATTACAAATAGCAATTTACTAAGTGTAGTACTAGAAAATGATCAGAAACATGTTGTTATTTAATATTTGTATTACCCTATGGCCTGTTGTGCTACATGTTGTAAAAACACAAAGGTGTCCCCAGGAGTTTATAGCCTGCATGCCTTTCATTTTCAGTATTTCATGTTAAATATTTGCAATTGTTTTCTGAAATCAAACTCGTTTTTTAGTTTCAAAAGCAGACCTCTTGACATGGGTACAGCAGACTAAGCAGTAAACTAAGAGAGTCATGGAAGGAGTCAAGTTTCCAGGGGCCAAACAAGAGTTGTCCTTCGTCACAAACTGGATAGGGGATAATTCTCACTCAATTACTTACTTACTATAGTAGGTATCCTTTATACCTACTATAGGGTATCCTTTGATATACTCTATTTACCATAAACTGGTAGTGGAACTTCACATTTTCTCTTGGCAGAAACATACATAAATGACAGCCAATAGAAAGTAGGATGGAAAAATAATTGAGTAAGAGAAAAGAAAGTATATTGCTCATAGGACCAAGCTGAGAAATACTTACTCAAGGTCTGCTCATTCTCTCTTGCAGAATGAATCCCTCAGAAGAGAGATAAAGGGGCAGGAAAACATTGTGAGGTTTATCCTATGGAATTTCCTGCCATTGCTCCCTTAAGGGGGAGGGATTTGAGAGGCAGTGGAGTTTGGGCAGGGCAAAGCCTCCCAGTCCTGAAGTTTCCCCAGATCTATGGAGGCAGGAATGGGCTGCCTGTATAGTTCCTGCCTTCACACTGTTCTGCTGGCCCCTCCTTTCCCCTGTTGCATGGCTCCTATATTCTGCAGGTGGTGGGGTTCTCCAGTGACCATTCTTCCTGTCCTAACTGTATTAACTCTCTCCCAGATTTCTGTATGTGGATCCCATGGAGAGAGAGGGGAGGTCTGCAGGGGATGGTGTCATGGAAAATGACGAGTCCTTTGATTCTCTGATCCCTGTATCTGTCTCAAAAGGCTGAGCCTCATGGTTCCCCCATCCTTCCCCCGCAGTGGGGAATCTGCAGTAAAGGGTGGGGGGAGGAAGAGGAAAGTGCACAGGTGGGAGGAAATCTGCTCATGGAGGGGGTGGGGAGAGGCTAGGTCCTGGATAGGGTTAGCTGTTAACATGGTATATAAATACATTATGGACTCGGAACAGATTATGATTGTATGAGCATATAGCTGCGGAGTAAAGTAATTTTGGTTTAACTAATGGTAGGAGCACCCAGAGCTTGGGGAGTGTTTTTCTAGTATCTGGGTGTGATCCAAAGCTCACAGAAGTCAATGGAAAGACTCCCACTGACATCAGTAGGCTTTGGATCTGGCCCTTTTAATGTCTTAGAAATCCAAATAAATAAATAAATGTCTTCCTTATAACATGCTATATGGCCAGTAAGCCTGAAGAAAATTTCAGCAGCAGCAAACAAATTGTAAGCTCTATTATATTGGTAGTGGGAAGGGAATTAGCTTAGCAAACTGGAGGTTATTTTTGATTCTTTCATTCAAGGTTCCTTTAATGAATAGAATCACTTTGAACTGGAAAGATAGAAGGAAAGAAACAGCCTTCTTCTGTTCTTTGTCCCCTTTAAGTACCCTAAAGTGTCCAAGTACAGAAGTAATGCTTTAGACCAAACAAAAAAGGGAAATGTTAGTTATAGATTATAGTGGTGTGCCAGCCCTCTCCTTCAAATTCCTCCTCAGGGGGTGGTGGCTGTGCCCCCTCAAAACACTGGGGTCAGTGTGCCAGCTGGGGACCGCCTTCAGTGGAGTCCCTGCCTTCCCCTCCCCCATCCCTAAATATCCCACCTCAGGTAACTTGGGGGTTTACAAGACCAATCAGACTCCTGAAAGGGATATAGTAGTTTGAAAAGATTGAGAGGCCCCACTGTAAATAGATCAGTGGCATTATCCAGTTTAATAAGCTGGGTTTCCAAGAAGCAGTGTAGTTATTGGTGAAGAAGGAAAAAATCTGTGAAAAAGGATGCTGATATTAAAGTTTTGGAGACTTTGTGGGATTTTGTGGATGGTTCATGCACAGCTCTAGAGTAGAAGGAAAAACCTCAACCCTACTTCTAGAAAGTCTTTCTTCTCCACTGGACAGTCATTGTAATGGCTAGCCAAACCTGGCATTACAATAAGAATATCATCTGCAAAAATTACTGTAGGGAAGCAGGTTAATCAGTTCATATCTAGTCAAGATTGCAAGTGATCAGAAGTTACCATCATCTGATTACTCAGCTGTCTATGTAAAATTAACTGGTGATGGAAGTTCAGTGTCATAATTGACATTGTTTATCAGAAAGGATGAGTGACAAAACCTGGAGAGGGTCCTTCTATAACAAGGGCTCAGTAGGTTGGAAAAATAAATTAGCTTGTCTTTGTCCATGCTGCACTACCTTTAATGGATAGGACTTCTGTAAAATTTCTTTCCTACCTTAATCTAAATGAGATGATTCTGTGCTGGCTTCATTTTGGTCACTTTGTGCTTTACCTAGGAATAATACTAGGGTCCTATTTTCCCACTGCTTGGAAACCCAGCTTATTAAACTGGATAGTGCCATTGATCTATTTATAGTATAAGGCTGATACAGAGTTGTAACTAACGTTAAGACTGATGCCCACTACACATTTAAAACTAAAAAGTGACTTTGTAAAAATGACATGGGTTTCCAGCTCTTGTGTATCAGTCAGGGTCGAGTGTCTTGTGAGGTGTCTCTATACTAGCTCAAGGTCAAAGATTTATGGCTATCCTATATTAGTTATTTTAAATAATATTTCTGATAATCTGACAATTCAAACAGTTATTTCTTTAAAAAAATACTTATAAGTTATAGTGTCATATCAGAAACAACTTTCTGGGTCACAAAAAAGAAAAAAAAAGATAAAATAGAATTAGCTATAAAAGCACAGATGGGTTCTATACTTAAGTTTGTACATCATGAAAACAATGAAGTTGGGGGGAGGGATAGCTCAGTGGTTTGAGCACTAGCCTGCTAAACCTAGAGTTGCTAGTTCAATCCTTGAGGGGGCCATTTAGGGATCTGGAGCAAAAATCTGTCTGGGGATTGGTCCTGCTTTGAGCAGGGGGTTGGACTAGATGATCTTCTGAGGTCCGCTCCAACCCTGATATTCTAGGATCAAGATCATCAAGTAACTGCCAAAGAAAATTTTTATGCAGACAAAGTTCTCAAAAAACTCAACAAAACACAGAACAACCGTTTGAAACAGATGTAGACACAAAACAAGAAATTACAACAGTTGAAACTGTACTAGCATGGGATATAGATGACATTGGTGGATGGCCACAATCTTTAAGTAACAAATTACACGACATTATACTTGAGAAAGATCCTATGAGAATAGAAGGTCTCGAATATCCTAAAGACATTAGAGGTAGGAAATTCACAGAAAACAATTACTACAAAAGACTTTCTAATGGTGAAATTGTCAACAGACAGAGGCTTGTGTACTCTAAATGCAAGGATGCTGTATTTTGTTTCCCATGCGAGATTTTCAACAGCTGCAATTTTAACATAGCAACCATGGATATTAATGATTGGCAAAATCTTAGTCACACATTACCGCAACATGGAAAGGTATAACACCACATTGAAAGTATGCACAAATGGTGTGAGCTGATTGTAAGGTTAAAAAAATCAAACAACTCCTGATGCCCAAAATCAAAGATTGCTGGAGTCAGAGAAGCAGCATTGGCCTTGTGTTCTTGAATGTCTATTATCTATTGCTGAATATCTATCAACAAACAATCTTCCTTTTAGAGGAAGTGTCAATCAATTATACCAGCCCAAAAATGGCAAATTTTGGGGTCTTGTACAACTGCTGGGAAAATTTGACACAGTGATGAAAAAACACCTCCGAAGAGTAACTGAAAATGAAATACATGACCACTGTTTGGGACCAAGAATTCAAAATGAACTGATCATGCTAATAGTGGCAAAGTGAGAGACAAAATTGTTTCATTGGTTTTTTTGGCAAAATATTTTGCCATAATTCTAGATTGCACTCCAGACATAAGTAATCAAGAACAGATGTCGTTTGTAGTGAGATGTGTTGACATTAGTGATTAAGCACAGATTCCAGTTAAGAAATCATTTATCAAATTTTTAGAAGTAGAGGACACTAGAGGTTTTGGACTTCTTCAAGCTCTCCTTGATGAACTAAAATGAATGGGATTGTCTGTAATGAACTTTAGAGGACAAGGCTACTATAAGGGCGCCAATATGAGAGGATGCATTTCTGCTGTGCAAGCTACATTGCTGGCGGAAAATCTACAAGCCTTTTTTGTTCCATGTGCATACCACAGTCTTAATTTGATTTTGTGTGATATGGCCAGGTCTTCTGTAGAAGTTATTTCTTTTTTTGTTTGCTGCAATGCATTTACGTGCTCTTTTCAGCTTCCGCTCAACAATGGTAAATATTTAAAGCACATGTCAGTGATATTACCATTAAGTGTCTATCTGAGACACGCTGGGAAAGTAGAGTAGAAAGTGTAAAAGCATTGAGAGATCAGTCTGAGGAAGTTTACAAAGCACTCATTGCTATTTCAGAAGAAGCCAGAAATCCAAAAGTTAAAAGTGAAGCACAGTAATTGGCCTCTGAAATATCCAGCTTCAAGATTCTAACATCTGTCATAATCTGGTATGACACTCTTGTTAAAATCTCAAGTGTAAGCAGTATAATGCAGAGTTCAGTGATGCAGCTTGATTCAACAGTTACCTTACTAAACAACACACAAGACTTTTTAGTGAAGTACAGAGAAGCTGGATTCAAAGAACCACAGGTTACAGCAAGAGAGTTTGTGGAGGCACTCGGTGTAGAACCAAAGTTTCCATGTCCAAATGAGACGAGAGTTTTGAGGAAAAGACAACAAGCAGAATATGAAGGAGCAGTTGAGCCCATAGAGTATCCAGAAAAGAAATTTGAGGTTGAATTTTTTTAATGTTGTGAAGCACAAAGCAATATCTGCCACTGACGAAAAATTTAATAGTTTACGAGCATACCATGAACAGTTTGGATTTTTGTATGACATAACTAAATTCAACGAAATAGGAAAACAAAAGCAGCTAATGACAAAGTGCAAGAAGCTAGAGAGCCTCCTGAAGCATGGTAATAGTTTTGATTTAAATGGACTTGAACTGTATGAAGAATTGAGTACATTGTCATCAATGTTACCACATACAAAGTTGTTGATGGGCATTGTACAATTTATTCATACCAGCAAAGTTGTTGACATATATCCTAATTTGTACATTGCCACTTGTATTCTACTGACAATTCCTATTACAGTAGCATCAGGAGAATGGAGTTTCTCAAAACTGAAGCTCAATAAAAACTGTCTCCGCTCTACAATGAGTCAGGAATGCCTGACTGGTCTTGCTAATCTTGCAGTTGAACAAGACATCATATCGTGTTTGTCATACGATGACATTATTACTGATTTTGCAGCCAAAAAAGCCAGTAAGATTGCTTTTAATTAAAAACAAATCCTTGTTTCAATACCTCTTCATAGTAATTTTCAATAACGTTGATAAATTTAAAAAAGTATATTATTTGCATCATTCTGTCAAGAAATCAGAATTTTTTCTATAGCACTACTTCTTTAGTGCAAGTATAGTCCGTCAGCATTATAGTGTGCTTAATTTGTTTGAACTGTTTTTAATAAAGTGCATGTGGCAAGTTTTCCACATGCACTTTATTATGTTTATGTTTGTGTTTGTGTTTATTATGCTTATGTTTGTGTTGCTAAGGGAAAGTCAGGCATGGGGCACCAATTTAATAATACTGCGTAGGGCCCCATAAATCCTAAGGAAGGCCCTGGCTGAGGGAGCAGTAATGGTTAAGCTAAGATTCTGTCAGAGATATTAAAAAATGTTTTAAATATATAAATAAAATAAGCTGATTTGGATCCATCAAGTTGTGGACCTAATGCTTTATATGTCTGCCCTTTCTTCCTAATTGTTACACTGGCTTGTGATCTTTTGAATTAGCTTGAAAACTCTTCAGAGCAGGGACTAACTAGGTCAGGGGTCGGCAACCTTTCAGAAGTGGTGTGCTGAGTCTTCATTTATTCACTCTAATTTAAGGTTTTGTGTGCCAGTAATAGATTTTAATGTTTTTAGAAGGTCTCTTTCTATAAGTCTATAATATATAATTAAACTATTGCTCTATGTAAAGTAAATAAGGTTTTTAAAATGTTTAAGAAGCTTCATTTAAAATTAAATTAGAATGCAGAGCTCCTTGGACCGGTGGCCAGGACACAGGCAGTATGAGTGCCACTGAAAATCAGCTTGCGTGCCACAGGTTGCCTACTCCTGGACTAGGTTGTGTGGTTTCCACAGCACCTGATGCAGTGGAGTCCTGATCCTTACTGGGCACAACTGCAATACAAATCATATTTCACAGATGGAGAAAAGAGAGCAGAGAGAATTTAGTGACTTGCTAAGATTTTACAAGTCATTGTCAGAGATAGGAATAGAGATCCCAAGTCTCCTGGCTTCTGGTCTAGGACCCTGTCCATTAAACAATGGATTTTCAACCTGTGGTCACAAACAAGTTCCAAGGGGTCACTCTGATCCACCCCTTCTCATACTGTTATATGGGAAGGTGGTCAGGAATGAGGTGCCGGGGATCCTGGTATGAGAAAGGATAAGTAGCATTTTAGTACACCACACTGCCTCCCTTCAAACATGTCTTGTTTTAATATTCTGATTTCAGCTCAGCTATCATGGTTAATGATGAAGCAATCATTACTTTCTGTTTTTGTACCAATACAAATATATGTTCTGGCAAATGCTACCTTTTGTAGTTACTATTTTCATAGTTACATGGACATTTAGTAAATGTTTCCATGGCAATGCAGCAACAATTTGTCACAGATGAAGGTTGGTTTTGGTATTCATAGACAAAGGTTCTGCATTTTCTTTTTGTTTTTAAAACCTTTTAAAATGTAACTGTGTAGGAGTACAGTCTATTGAAATAACAAGGCTAGCACAGGATTTTTTTATGCAAAAAAGTTCAGGTTTGGGGGTACCTGTTAAAAATATTCTATTTAAAAAGACTTGTGGAAAACACATTGGGGTGAGATCCTCAGCTGGTGTAAATCACCATCATGCCATTGAAGTGAGGCATGAGCTTTGCTCGCCTTTCTTTCACTGGAGTCCCAATATGAGTAAGGCCAAGCAGGGATGGTGTGGTTTTGGGGGATGGGAAAGGGAAGAGGAGGGATTTATTCTCTCTTATTCCCCTGTCTGGCCAAAAATAAGAGCTGAGACAAAGTAGCCCACTGAGAGTTACACTCATTCAAACAAATTGGTCGTACAGTCACAGGACAGCTTCTGGATGCAATTTTTTATAACCATGAAGGTACAGGGGAAACTATTTGCCCAGTTGCCCCGAGAAAAGAATGCAGTCTGCTGATATTCTTGGGGGCTCCTAAACAAGGTAATTAAGAATGTCTAGAACCTTCCAAACAAAGTCTTCTCACTCCCTGTCACTATCAGAGTTAATGTTCTTCTGAAAAGAAGGCTCCAAAGTAAACAGCAAAAGGACAAAATAGGAATAAACTGGGGAACTTTGAAGGCGATTAACAAAATGAACCTTGACGCAGTTGTTGGTAGACTTGGCCAGCTTAATAGCTTAGCCATTTTATGTATTTCATTCACAACCGCCAACACACTGCTGTATGTTACATAGATACACTCAGTTTATCTTTGGAAATGAACTAAGACATTCCACAGGAAATGTGTGGGAAATGAGAACTATAAAAAACAAACAAAGGAGGGGGAAAAGGAGTCAGGTCAGTTAAACTGCAAAAAGAAAGATGCCACTTACTTTTGTGAACTGAAGAGACCTGTTAAGAAAGCAGAGATACATTCTGTCCCAATACCTTTATAATAATATTCCTTTACATTACTTTGTAAAACACCTATACAAACAAATGATTGTATATCAGTCTAGGAAAACCAAATCAACTAGTGTGTAGTATTCACAGAACATAGGAGTCTGCTCATGTATTTTAGTTGCTCTACAATATTTATATCACTTCTTAGTCCAAACCACAAATTGTAATTGGCTTTTGTGTGTGTGTGTGTGTATATGTGAGAGTCAGAGAGAGAAAGGGAGATGCGGTCCATAGAGAAGATCAAAGTATAATTTATCTAGCAATTGTATCTAATGTCTCTACAAATTTGTTATAATGTTACTTATTCTAATCTGGGAGTCTCCTCATCAAATAACCAACTATGCCAAAGTTTGTGGTAGGTTTTGATGCAGCTGAACATCCAATTGGGACTCTACTGAAAACACTAAGAACTAGCTTATCCCTAGGCCTAAAGAGGCCACTCAGTGGAGAAGGAAGAAATGAGGGCTTCCTCGTGTTGCCAGAGTAGGGTTACCTGGATTGCAGCTCTGGGCACAGGAGGGAGTGGAGAGAACACAGTCTGCTGCTACACCCCTTAGTAAACAAATGAGTGGAGTATCAGAGGGGTAGCCGTGTTAGTCTAGATCTGTAAAAGCAGCAGAGAATCCTGTGGCATCTTATAGACTAACAGACGTTTTGGAGCATGAGCTTTCGTGGGTGAATACCCACTTCGTCGGATGCATGTATCCGACGAAGTGGGTATTCACCCACGAAAGCTCATGCTCCAAAACGTCTGTTAGTCAAATGAGTGGAGGGGCTGAAAAGTGAGGGCAGGAGGCACAGGATGTGCTGCTGGCCCTTACTGAAGGCCTAGCCTAGAAGATCAATCTATTTCTCAAATTAGTAGGACAAGCTTAGATCTCCAGAATTGCAAGCCAAGCCCATTTTAAACCTAGATTACCTCCCCATCCATTACATCACCTTAATTCTCCTCGCTCACTTAAGAGTTCACCTTTTTTTAAAAAAATGTCAAAAACCGATCACTGCTCATTACACCACTTTGTTAGTACTTAATACTTGCCTATCATGATGGAGAGCTGAAAGGCTCACTTAATTAATACTTGTAAAGCACTCTGAGATCCTCAGATGAAGGCATTATACAAATACATGCAATTATTATCTTGTTGTTTACAATTCCTTCACATTTTAAAAATAGTCATAATATCATCATTTTGTAACTCTTACAGATAACTCCTTTGGTTGGTTGCTTCCCACATTCAATGTATGACCTGAAGGGAAATATGAATCCTTTTTGAACTTATGGTGTGGTCTATTTGCCAGAAGTATTGCATTTTTTACAGCCCAGTAATCTCAGCAAAGACCTTCAGGAGCTGTTTCTGTGCATCTCAAGACATGTCTGTGTTATAATATTAATTCAAGACCAATTCATGTTGTCTCCATAAGCTTCCAACCTCAGAGACGCTGGAGCAAGAGACAGTAAAATATTTCAGAACTGGTGACATGCCACAAACTGAGCTGCTTAAGAAAAACGTCCAGTTCTTCTACTCCTATAAACAAATAAAACTTGCCACGTTATTAATGCTGTTTCTTTGTTTTGATTTGGGTTTTTTGTTTGCTTTTTTTGCCTTCAGTAAACTTAAAGTAAGGGTCTAAAACTGGCAAAACTTTTTTTAAAGGGACTGGAGCAATGCATTCCCCTGTATGTAGTCATAAGATCTTATTTGAAGCCTCATGCCGAGGAACTGGAGTCGTTTCAGATTTCATTACCCAAGGTAATTTGGCTTCTTTTCAGATCAGTTGCCCTTTTATTCAGTGCCAACTTTGACTTAATTCCTTTACTAAAAGGAAATATGTTGCATCCTCTTTTCAAAGCAGTTTTTCAAACTGAGTGAGTTATAGGTGCACGTGTTTATATAAAAAGTGTGTTTACAGTTTTGTCGTATCAAAATAGGAAGGAAAGTTTGCCAAACAATGGGATTTAGTTATTACATAACAAAATATTAGGTCTCAGAGAACTTGTTTAAATAATATTACCTCACCAGTGACAAACACCATAACCACTTCAAAAAGCCTCTTTTTATGGCTGCAAACCCAGGCCACTTTATAATTTGTGTGAGGGGTAGATATGTTGACTAGACTTCTAGGTTACTTTGCAAGGCAGCATGATCAGTGTCTCATCATTGGATTGGGAGCCAGGAGACTTGGGCTCTATTAACAGATCTACTGCTGACTCACACTGTAACTTTTGGGCAACTGGTTTAGTCCATCTGTGCCTTAATTTCCCTAGGTGTAAAACTGCAGTAATAATGCTTGCACATCATTAAAGTCATTTGAAATCAAGAGATAAATGCCAGAGCATTGTTCCTTTTACTAAACTTAGCTACAACTTCAGTGTAAAGCTAAAAGCTAATAGGTACATTGATCGTCTAAAAACAATTTAACAATATGCTTCATTCTCTGTATAATTCAGAGTATTGAAATGAAACATTTTGAAAGTTAGGTGGATGGGACCTGGGTATAGTAGCAAAGAAAATCTTGTAACAGTCTGATAAAATGCCTTAAAACAAAGTACATGTGACTAGTAAAATACCAAACACAGCTTGAGAAAAGATATGGAAGAAACTGCAGAGTAATTTCTAACTCTAACCTTAAAATGAAGTGTGATTGATATAGCATTACAACTGTATTTTTTCTAAAGAAAATAAAGGTTAGTCCTGACATTAAATTATTTTCCTAACATACAAATGACTTTTGGATGTAAGTTGTTACTGCCGCCTCTGTTTCTGAAACATTGTAGGTACCAATCAGAGGACAGCTACACAGAAAGAGAGAAAGTCAGAGAAGAAATGATGTATTTATGTACTGTACATTTGTGGGGGCATCTTGAGCAGTGGTGACCATAGGCTGTAAACAAGTAGGTGATTTCAGTCACTCCCTCCCTAGATTTATTTTTAACATGTTATCTTCAGCATTTCTGTGTTTCTCCTCTCAACTATGGGCTAAATTCAGGCCTAGTGTAAGAGGTCACATCTGCAGTGACTTCACCAGGGCTCGGTTTGGCCCAAATTATTTTCCTTTGTATGTGTATCTTTGTTAGCAAAATATATATTGCTGGAATTCTCATTCTGATTCCTCAGTCCTTACAAACACAAGTATTAATAGTGGATCAAATCTTGGTCCCACTGAAGCTGGTGGCAAAACTCTCACTGACTTCAATGCGACTATTATTTGGCCCTATATCCATAAAAAGAAAACACGTGACTGAATTAGGTACTTCTGAAAATAAGGGAATAATATCATTGACTTGATCTGGGCATAGGGCAAGTGGACACTGCCCAAGCTTTCCCATATGTTTCTGCAATGTATCACCACTTGAACTGCAAAACTCACAAGAACTGGTTCTCCTCTCATGCCAGTTTTACACTGGTGTAATTTGATTTATTTCAGTGGCATTAGTCCTGATTAACATTGGTGTAAGTGAGAGTAGAATCAAGCCTCTGTTGTTCAGGTTTTCTTCAAATGATGACCTGGCTCCCTGTCTGCAAACTGGTCTGTGATCAAAGGTTTTGTAGTGTTTCTGGAGAATTTCAAACTCTTTCATCTGGGAGAGCCTGTGTTAACCAGTTTCTCTTCTTCGCACCAAGGAGCAATGCTTCCTGCTTAGGTGAACTGAAAACCCACTCATTGTGAGCAGGAGGGATAGGAAGTGAGTAGGCAGGGGACTCGCTAGGGATCAAAGGAAGATGGGGTGGCTAAAAGGAACTAGGGGCTTACTGGAGGTTGGAGGGAGGAGTGCATTGGGATATATTACTGGGGATATGGGTAGGATAGGGAAGCAGAAGAACCGCTTCCTATGGGGAGATGGGAAGGCGTGGAAAAGACTGACATAAACGGATATAATTCCACTGATGTCAATGGAGTTACATCTGCCTACATCAATAATGATTTTACTCATACAGCATCTGTGTGTTTGCTAGTTAATTGGGGAGGGGGAGGGGGATGTTCTCTCCTTGGCAGAGAAGTGTAAGGCCCACTAACAGTTATTGGGTTCACAAGTCAGCATTGCAGGGAGAAGAAACCCTTAGCGATATGAGCTATATCAGAAGTTCTGCTGGAGAACGCTCTCCATATGAATAGTTTGTAAATGTTACTGTTTGTAGAATGGGAAATGTAAGACCAGAGGGAAACATGAGTTAATCTAAGCAAAAGGCTAAATTAATTCCTCCCCATCCCGCAAGCACAAAACTGCATCATGACTGAAATATACATGCTTGGTTGATAGACTCCTTGAACTCCAGCACAGTGGTTAATTTTTTAACAATCTCCTTTAATGGATTTGAGACTTTAATACGGTAGAATCCATTAACAGTCAGTTCTCATTGTCAGTTGCTAATGTTATGCTTTAGAGAAATCCGCATCTGTCTTCCAGGATGTTAATTTTTAGTTATGATTTCCTCTCCCCATTGCCCTGGTCAGCTTTTGAATAAATAGCAATTCATTGTTATGTTTCGACAGCAAGCTACAAGGGTTCCTTTGACCAGCTCTGGGTAGATTTCTTTCAATTCTCTTGTTGCTAGGGCCTGAACCTGAAAGATACTGATCACTCTCCATGTCCACTGACTGAAGTGGGAGTTGAGAGTGCTCAGCATCTTGCAGGCTTGATCCCTAATTATGCAACAGCTGTCTGAAATGCAGTCCTTAGAATAATTTATTCTTCATTGTTTATTGCATTATTATTCTAGAAGAATAAGAAAGTTGGAAGGGAGCCACAGGGAAAAGACAAGACATTTTTTCATGAAAATTCTCCCCAGAGCCATTGAAAGGAAAAGCATTAATTAAATACGTTGGGTCAGTTGATGATTTACAAGACTGGAAATCCAAAATTCAGTCCAGGAGTGGATCCAATCTGCTTATGTGTGACTGAGAGTTGTTAATACCTGACAGGCTACATGAGTTAAGGTTTGTCAAGGCTAATTCCCCACTCTGGCACTTCAAGTGCAGAAGGCGGGGGCCTGCAAGAATTCTAACATGTATCCGACGAAGTGGGTATTCACCCACGAAAGCTCATGCTCCAAAACGTCTGTTAGTCTATAAGGTGCCACAGGACTCTTTGCTGCTTTTACAGATCCAGACTAACACGGCTACCCCTCTGATACATAAAAATTAATGCTGGCCATTCCAGGCTTGTATTAAACTCCCAAGGTTACAGCTTGTCTCTGACCTTGGATGGGTAGATGCTGCCACCACCCAAGTGCAAAAACCCCTTTGAGAACCCAGGAAGGTGCACTTGGGAATTCCTTCCGGTGGGGTATCCTCAAGTCCTTTCACCCCCCACTCTGGAGAAGAACTGAGAAAGGAAAAAAACGAAATCCGCTGTTGCCACCAGCTAATTAAACAACATGTGCACAAACATCTTAAGACACTAAAATCCAATCCTATTCTTAAAAAAGGTAAATTTTATTAATAAAAAGAAAAGAAAATACATCTGGGAACTCAGGCTATTGCTAGGTTTTAAAAGAGCAACTACAAGGATTAAGCACCAAGAATAGCTTTCGTGAGGTCCAGCTTCAAGGTTACAAAGAAAACAAAAGCACCTGGGGTTAGCAAAGAGGAGCCATAAAGAAATAAAGAAATAAATCTAATCGCATGTTCCTAGACATTTCCTGATATACTTACATATCTGGGGTTTTAATGAGTAGTTTCTAGGTATGATACTGATGATTTTTCATACCTGGCTCATGCTTCTTACAGCGTAAGACTGATAGTCACCCTGTCTGCCTCTCCCGGGAGAACAGACAGACAGACAAAAGGGGAGTCTTTGTTTCAATTTTAAAAAGTTCTAGACTTCCCATTGGCTCTTTTGGCCAGGTGCCCACTCACTTCCTTTTATTGATGCATAGCAGTGAGACATTTTAACTCTTTATAGGGAAAGCAATTAGAGAACAGCTACTAAGAGGGTTTTTATAGCTACTGGCTGGCTGGGTGTCCATAAAAGGTAGCTACCTGGCTCCCTTCATTTATCACAAGGTTAGTAATCTCAATCCAGTTCTTAGTGGAAAATTCTCCAGGTCAAACTTCATGATTACATTTGCTATTAATTGGCAATCTCAGAAGAAAGACTAAAGACTGAAAGGGTATGAAGGTGGCCACATGGTGTAGGGCCTGTGCTCCAAGGACAGAAATCAGATCCATCCTACCGAGTGGAGAAGATTGCACTGCCTATATGCAAGGAGCAGAATGGAGAGTGATCGCCTTAGGAACAATCTCTCTAGTGCTTCGTGAGTGAGAGCAGCTCCCTATTACCCTGCATAGGTCTGTAACAGCATTGCCAGAGTCTAGCCCTGCATGTATTCAGAATCATATCTACTTACTTTAGTATGTGAGAACATAAGAACAGCCATACTGGGTCAGGTGCTTCAGAGGGAATGAATAGAAACAGGCAATCATAAAGTGATCCATCCCCTGTCATCCACGCCTCATTTCTGGCAAACAGAGGCTAGGGACACTCAGTGCATGGTTTTGAATCCTTGCCCATTCTGGCTAATAGCCACGGATGGACCTATCCTCCATTAACTTATCTACAGTTATTTTTTTGGAACTCTGTTATAGTCTTGGCCTTCACAACAACCTCTGTACATTGTCTGAAGAAATACTTCATTTTGTTTGTTTTAAACCTGTTGCCTATTAATTTAATTGGGTAACCCCTAGTTCTTGTGTTATGTGAAGGAATACATAACACTTCCTTATTCACTTTTTCCATACCAGCCACGATTTTATAGACCTCTAGTATATCTCCCCTTAGTCGTCTCTTTTCCAAGTTGAATAAGTCCCAGTCTTTTTAATCTCTCCTCAAATGGAAGTTGTTCCATATCCGTAATTATTTTAGTTGCCCTTCTCTGTACCTTTTCCAATTCCAATATATCTTTTTTTGAGGTGGGGTGTCCAGATCTGCACACACTATTCAAGATGTGGGCGTACCATGGATATATAGAGAGGCAATACGGTATTTTCTGTCTTATTATCTATCCCCCTCCTAAGGATTCCCAACATTCTGTTTGCTTTTGTGACTGCCGCTGCACACTGAGTGGATGTTTTCAGAGAACTATCCACACTGACTCCAAGATCTCTATCTAGAGTGCTAACAGCTAATTTAGACCCCATCATATAGTACAAAAATAGTTCTAAAAAAGATAAATTTTTACTGCTATTGACTCCCAGTAGTCTTGTATAACTAACACAGCCAAGAAGCAGCAAGCTGGATTCTACTTCTTTTCTTGTACATCATGAACATTGGTTACTGAGTTTCAACCCATTACATCTGTGCGAAACCACTACAGACAATAGGACTGCACAGATGTAACTGAGGGCATAATTTGCCCTGCTGGTGATAATGCATGAGAAGGACAGACAGAGTCCAAACTGGCTTTCAGATCTCAGGCTGAGTCTGGACTATAAATTGGGGAGGGAAAGGAACCTTTCTTCTTATTTGTAAACTCAGCATATATAATCTAACAATAATTGGCAGGCAATTAAATGTAACCCCATCATGTCATTTTCATAAGGTCACCTTTTAGCAAATAGATAGATCTGTACTTCAAGGAGATAGATAGGGTCTAATGCAGCTTCCGCTGACTTCAGTGGGAACTGGACCAGGCTGTTAAAAAGCTATTTCACACTAAGCTCAAGACAACAAGTTCTTATTGATATGGTTATCGTTAAAGCTTTATTTATTAATTTGTGTTATTTAAACTTCAGGTATACAAGACTGGACAATAGCTAAAGGAAAGCAGTAGCTGTTAGTTGCATAATGAATAAAAAATATCAGAGTACCTTCCGACTCTAAATGGATGCTGCTGTGGCCTTCCCCATTCCACACAATTGAGCCAGTTCATCATTGTTCTAGTCAGTAGCATTTTTCTACCCTTAAGAAACAGGTTTTGAAAGGCAGGTGGTCAAATTATTCTGGTAAACTAAGTTTCTTACTACTTTTGAAGGGAAAACAGCCTCTGTGACTTTGTTTTTTCAAAAAACAGTTTCTTCAAGTAGAAAAACCAATCAAAATGCCTAACCCCGTATGTGTCTTGCACTTTCACTGCCTTTGTGGACTGAGCACTCCTCAGCACACCATATCTCTCCACCTCCCAACAGTTCAATGAGTAACACAAACCACTGGAATGTAGAACAAAGGACCCAAAGGAGGAATTTAGCAGAGATGAATAGAAAAAGGGGCTGAGAAGATGTGAAAATTATTTATTTGGTAAAAATCAAGTTAAAGTTACATTATTCAGCTCTCCTGATGTTAATAAATTATTTTTCCAACAAGAAGAAACCAGAATCATGTTGGATGGAAGATAAACACAGCACAGGATAAAACTTCAGAATTGTAGAGTTCTTAAAACAGAATATTCCTTTTACTGTAAATGTTTGAAATCTCTGGAGTCTAAGAAATTTAACAGTGAACTTAGATTTATAGTTAAAATGAGGGCTATTCTTGCTAATGGATTTTAAAATATAACCCTCTGCAAAGTAGACAATGAAAGGATTAATAGTACAATAGCTAGCATGAGAGAACATTTTGTACCAGAACGAAGTTTATTGCACAGACTAAGTACAATATAGAAAATCCCTAAAGACAAATCACATTCAATTATATAAACCCGAACACAATTAAAGAAACTAAGTCCTGAAGAAATGCCCTTCTTTAATGTTTCTCCATTTCAAATTTTGAAACACTGAAGAAAGCATTTTAGCTGAGACATTTGTTCAGTTTCTTTAAGTGTAGAGGATTAAGGATTTTTTTACTTTTAGGGACAAATCCTTACACTCTTGCACACATTGAGTTTCAGTGGAACTATTAATGGAGTGACGTGCAACTCAGATTGAGTAAAGCTATCAGAATCTGGCCCTGAGTTGTATTGCAAAAAACATGCAAGGCATGTTTATATGGCCCAATTTATTCTGCATTGACTGAAGTAAATGGGACTCCATGTTCTTAAAGTAGGGTGACCAGACTGTGAAAAAACAGGACAGGGAATGGGGGGTAACAGGTGCCTATATAAGAAAAAGTCCCAAAAAACAAGACTGTCCCTAAAAAACAGGACATCTGGTCACCCTAACTTAAAGTTACACATGTGCTTAAGTACCTTGCTGAATTAGACCCTTCAATAGGATCCTCAATACCTCCAACCATTACTCAGCAACTTGCAGGATCAGGCCACCACTATGGGCCTAATTCTATAAACCATCTGTGTTTGACTCCCAGGCAAGTCAATGAAAGCTCTGCATGTGAAGAGGGTTTTTGAGGATGAGCAAGATCTTAGGGGAACACCTACGTAAAATGTGATTGTGAATTTCTGCTCTTCTTGAGAGCTGCTATTAATCTTGTAAACTGAGGCAATCCAACAGTAAGTATTGACAGAGTTTTGGTTCTTGTAATACCATTAACATTCAGCCAGTACACCTTTGTACTGTAATAAGCAGAGCAGACAAGAGAAGAGAATGAATAAATTCAACAATCAAACAAATCAGGGAAAAATATTCCAATACATGCTTTTTTCCCCTTTGTTCATTTAACAAAAGAAATCTGCTCTGAGCATCAGCATATCAAAACGGCTAAATCTTTTTACAGTGTTTTACCCTTCCTGCTTGTGTAGCAAGAAATCTTTGTGACACTCTGCAGCAATCTGGTGTCTGGGGAATACAAAGAAGGAGACTTAGAAATCTTCCATAAAAAAGACCTCTTACTGCAAGATCCAGGTCAGCATTAATTATAAATTACTATTGCCATTAAATGACTTTGTGTCGGCTATGATAGTTACTATCTTTGTCAAGTTATACTTTAGCAATTCCCATATCCTCTGTAGAGGATATTGGTGGAGGCCGGGGGTGGGGGAGAGTCATATGCCCCTGTGATAGGGTATATAAACCCCACACTGTCCTACCAGGGGTTAAAAAGCTGCTCTGGGCTCAGCCAGCCCCCTCTCGCCATACCTGCGAGAGATGCACAGAGTGTAGGAGGAGCTAAAAGGGAGCAGAACATCTCACTTGTGGGCAGACCGGGGAAAAGAAAGGACCTCTATCTTTTAGCTCCTGAGAAAAGGGTTGAGAGAAGGCAGGCTCTCTCTCTCAACAACCACCTGAAAGTCCCTCCCTGCAGGAAGGGAGGACCTGCTTCTGTTATACCTGGAGAGGGAGGTGTTTCCCCCTCTCACCTACTAGTGCAGTTTATTTGTGTTAATTCCCTATGTGGTGTTTATGGACAATCTCTGAAGGGGAGAGACTTGGAACTGACTTCGCTGCAGGGCCAAGGCACCACAGGAGGCAGCTGTTGTCCCGAGAGTGAGAGCTATAACCCTACGCCCAGCTGTGAAGAGGCACCCAGTAGTGACTCACCCTCTTCACAGCCTCCTGTGATAGACTGAGAACTTTGGACAATAGTGGGGTGGTAGAAAGTAGCCCAGGAAGAGCAGCCTTAAGGTGCTCCTGAGTGTCAGACCCTGGGTGTTGCCCTCATGGGGTCCTGGGTGGGCGGTCTCATGGAGTGGAAGAGCCTGGGCTCCCCTACCAAAAACCTGCTCTGCATGTTGAAGGGCCTAAGCCTTGACCACTAGGCAGTATTACCCATGAGCAAAGACCATCACAGTCCCAAACAGAAAAGATATTTATTACATTGTGAATCTGTACACTAGAGTATTTTCCCCCCCGCCCCCCACATTCATAGGCTGTGGCCTCTATTCCCCGTAATGTCTAATTCCTAAGAAACATGATTCATTTGACAGGTCTAATAACTACCAACTGTAAAATTTCATGATACACTAGAACTTTGTTTGTGGGATTTGGCAATGAAAACTGTAGTAGTTGAAAATGGATTATATCACTTACAGTACCAACACATCCAAAATAAAAAAGTTATGGAAATAGAGTCCAAATTTAGGCTCCAGTCTGGCAAACTCTTACACACGGCACGGTTATTTTTATACATGTGAGTAGTCCCATGGGACTACTCACACGCATAGTTCTTCACATGAGAGTTTCAGGAGAAGGGCCTTCATTTCTTCTTCAATAAAAAAGCAAAATATCTGTTTCTATTTCATGGAAAATACAGTGGGTTAAACCCTGAAGTCCTTACATAGTGGTAATTTTGCCTGGATGAGGTTCAATTAAAAAATAAGTAAAGATTTCAAGATTTGGCCCACTAAGAGAAGGGCAAAAGGACACAAACTGCTGGTGAAACAAGAAGTGCGGCAAACTTTTTCTGGTATTATTACATATTAATAAGGTCCCAAAGAACCTAATGTGAAAGCTACTGTGTTAACTTTAATAGGAGCAGGATCGGGGTTCTTTGGGTCTGGGGACTGACTCACAGACTAGAGGAAATAGCCAGTGAGAGCTATGAATATTTTAAGATTTAGAACCACAGAAAATGAAACACAGATAAAGTGATATCACAGTCATTTTGTAGAACAGGGTGAATTGAGTACATTAACAAATCTGGAAAGAGATAGCATGAAGGGATCATTTAAGTGTGAAGAAATAAATAAGATGTAATTAAACTATTAAGCAGAGGTAAATCTAATGAGGGTTACTTGAGCATCACAGATTATAGTTTGATCAGCTGAAACTGAGATAGAATCAGTATTCAGACAGACCGAAGGAAAGGGACAGCTGCATCTCACTTAGGATCAAATCCTACAGTGCTTATTCAGGGCCTGTTCCATTGACACTCCTGTGATTTTCCTTGCAGTAATGTCAATCACTGGCCAATCTCAAGGCACACAGTATAAGTAAAAAAATGATATTAAAGTTCTAGCAATAAGAATGGAAAACATTTCCCCCAACAATCCATTTTTCACAGGTAAGCTTTATAAAATTCAGCAACAACACGATATTTTTGATATATCTAATGAGGCATTTGAAAAGGTGAAACACTACATTTCAGAAAACTAGAAATTAATTTGGCCCAGAAATTTTGATGGATGCCAAAGGGTTTGAAATATGCAGGTATATATATTAACAGATGCTATGTAACATGGTCAGAGATAACCTCATAGATTCAGTATTTACAAACACCCTTTGCCAAGTGAAGTAAACTAATACTTGCAATAAGTAGTCAAGATTACCATCCTCATTTAAAATATAGGTGAAATCCTAGCCCCTTTGAAGTCAATGGGAGTTTTGCCATTGACTTCAATGGAGCCAGGATTTCACCCTTTGTGTTCTGTAAACTGCAATATCTTAAAAATGTAGATTATGATCAGAGCTTTATATGGAATGGGAAAGACCCATAAAGATAGAACATGGGCTCACTAAAAGGAGCTTTGGACTTGCCAAGCATATATTCTGTAGCCTCTGGCTTGACCTAGATGGGTTTGCTGTTCAATCCTGCAGTTACAACCTCTCTATGGTTTCCTTTCAAGTTTCTGGAGATGGTGCCTCTTTCTCAGATTAGCCGAGTTGTTCCCATGAAGCAATTAAAAACAATCTATCTAATTTTGAAGCATACTAGGGAAATTTGGATAATGGCACAAACTGGGTGATGTGATATTAAAACTATCTTCTCAACTGCCAATATGAAAGGAATTATTTTCATTAGTTGGAGTGGAGAAGGGCTGGGATCAGCATCCTTGCTCAATGTGTTTACCATAGGAGGACAATCTTATTAAAGATTGTCTAAAGCAACACGTTCAGAAAGTACCAGAAATTTAGCAATTATTATAGCCTAACTCATGCTAAAGAGCACAAGTAATTCTCATTGATGGCCTGATGCTGCGAGGTGCTGAGTATCTACTTTTCACTATAACCTGAGATGCTGGTTTCCATGGCCTGCTGCTTTTAAGGCTTCTTGTGAAAGATAGGAAAACAAAGTTTAAGTGTGCTTTGCAGGAATGTGCACTGTTTAAATATATTTCACTAGAAGGGCAGCAAGGGAGGCAACATTTAATTTGATATAATTTAAAATTGGGAGTGTTAGGGCTTGTCTACACTTGAAATGAACATAACATAAGAACGTAAGAGTGGCCATATGGAGTCAGACTAAAGGTCCATCTAGCCCAGTATCCTGTCTTCCAACCGCAGCCAATGCCAGGTTCCCCAGAAGGAATGAACAGAACAGGTAATCACCAAGTGATCCATGCTACAATGGTGCTGCTGTCGTACTTTAGCATGGACACTGCCTATGTGAACGGGTGGGTTCTCCCATCATTGTAGGTAAGCCACCTCCCTGAGAGGTGGGAATAGGACGACGGAAGAATTCTTCCATTGACCTAGTTCTGTCTACAGAGGGACATAGGTCGGCTTAACTACGTAGCTCAGGGGTGTGGATTTTTCACACCCATGAGTGACAGCTGCACTGATCTAATTTTCTAGTAGAGACCAGTCCACAGATTACCTCAGTTGTGACAGTTCATTAGAATTAATAGCAGGATAGCACCTAGGGCTCCAACCCCATTGCACTAGGTGCTAACCACCCCCTATGCCCCAAGGAGCTCACAATGTAAGTATACGACAAAAGACAACAGGTGGATAAAAAGACAAGGAAGAGCGCAAAAACAATGAGACTATTATGATCAGCATGGTAAGAGGTCACAGCACATCAGATGCCTAACCACTGTCGATTTATATGTAAGGGGACTGTTGCCCCCTTACTAACATTCAGTGGGGGTGTTTTGGTTGGCTAGCTCCCATTACTAAAAGGGAGGGGTCAATGGGAAATAAGGCCCCTGAGACTGATAGTCCCCAGGAACAACGGGGAGAGGCCAATGCTCCAGGTCAGCCTGATTGACAGGGCGGGCAGGCTAATCAGGGAGTCATGAGGCCGGGGGGGTCCCGTGTTCTGTGTGAGCTGGAATTGCCTGGGTCAGACAGGATCACAGAAGCAGCCCATACAGTATGACCAGATGTCCCGATTTTATAGGGACAGTCCTGATATTCAGGGCTTTTTCTTATATGGGCACCTATTACCCTCCACCCTCTGTCCTGATTTTTCATACTTGCTGTCTGGTCACCCTAAGCCCACAGAGCAGACCAGTGCTGGGAGGAGAGCTGCAGCAACCAGAGCCAAAAGGGCCAGAGAAGCAGCCCAGAGAGCTGGAGGCAGAGCAGCAGCAGCAGTGCTGAGGCAGAGTGGAGCTGGAGCTGAGGCTGGAGCAATCCAGAGCCAGGTCCAGTGAGCAGCTGGGGAGAGTGAGGGGGACCCTGGGAAGGGGGCCCAGTGCAGGGAGACACCCCCAGCCAAGACACCTGGCAGGCCAGACTTGGACGGGGATCGTAACCCCGACGGGGCAGGGGTAATGCTGGGAAGAAGGGTTCTGCCATCTAGAGCCTGAGAGCATATGGCTACCACCAGAGCAAGTGTCCAACCCGCAGCATCCCTGAAGCACAGCCAGGGCCTGAGGAGACGCCGGGGACTTGTAAGGAACAGACTGAACTGCCCTTACATTCCAGAGACATTGGTTGTGATGTCCCCATGCCACAGAGCGGGGTTACGTATTTTCCTTTAACCCAGGGGTCGGCAACCTATGGCATGCGTGCCAAAGACAGCACACAAGCCAATTTTTAATGGCACGCTGGGGCCTTCCGGGACTCCAGTGTGCCATTAAAAATCCTGCTGGCGCGGCAAGCCGCAGGGTCTGCACTCCCAGGCCAGAGCATACGGCTGAGCGCAGCAAGCTGCCGGGCCCTCCCCTACCTTCTCCCAGAGCCCTGCCACCGCATGCGCAGCACTCTGGGGGCCGGGGCTGCACGCTCCCGCAGGGCGGTGTTTGGCTCCATGGGGAAGGAAAGATGCTTCCCGCTCATCCGGAGCCCTCCCACTGTGCATGCAGCCCCACCCCTTAGAATGCTGCATGCGTGGCGGCAGGGCTCTGGATGAGCGAGGAGCCTCATAGTAAGGGGTCCGGGGCCAGGGTGGAGGTTGGATAAGGGGTGGGGACAGTCAGGGGACAGGGAGCAGGGTGGGTTGGATGGGGGGGGTGGTTAGGGCGGGGGGTCTCTGGAGGGGGCAGTCAGGGAGCAGGGGGTGTTGGATGGGGCATGGAAGTCCCAGAGTCTGTTAGGGGGTGGGGGGTGGATAGGGGTCAGGACAGTGAGGGGCCAGAGAGCAAGGAGGGTCCTGGGCTGGCAGTGGAGGGAGTGGTCAGGGGACAAGGAGCTGGGGGGGTTAGATGAGTCATTCTAGCTCCTGGCCAGACACTTCACCCCCAGCCCTGTGCTCAGTGCACTCCCACCTTCAGCTCAGTGCAAAGAGAGGAAGAGAATGGGCCAGAAAAACCAAGGAGAAAGTAGGAACTCACTGTATGTGGGCAGGGCCGGGACCCCAGACTGGCAGTGGGGTGAGCAGGTCTGGCAGCCGGGATCCCGGCTGGCAGGAGCTGGAGGATGGAATCCCTGAGCGGCAGTAGGCTGAGCCACTCAGCCCACTGCCAGTCTGGGGTCCCGGCTGCCAGACCCTTCCCAGCTGGGGTCCCTGCCACAGGCCTCGCTCAGCCTGCCGCTGGCCTAGGTGAACAGAACCCCAGACCAGCAGCGAGCTGAGCAGGCTGGCACCGTAAGATTAACATTTTAATTTAATTTTAAATGAAGCTTCTTAAACATTTTGAAAACCTTGTTTATTTTACAATACAAGACTAGTTTAGTTATGTAATATATAGACTTATAGAGAGAGACCTTCTAAAAAACATTAAAATGTATTACCAGCACGCAAAAGCGTAAATTAGAATGAATAAAAGAAGACTCGGCACACCACTTCTGAAAGGCTGCCGAGCCCTGCTTTAACCTTTCCCATTTTTCCCTTATTTTTTTAACCGATTGCTATTTATTAAATTGTATTTGCTTTGAACTGTATGTAATGATCAGTGGGTCAGAGAAGCATCCACGGCAGAGAGAGCACCCCGGAGTGGGGACACCTTAGCACCTGCCCTAAGTGACCAGGGCAAGGTTGATGGTCGAGCCCCCCAGGAATCCTGGGTCCAGCCTTGTTGGAGTTACGAGGACTCTACCACACAGAAGAGTGAAAGGGGAGCTCTCAAGGTCAGGCAAGCCTCTGGGTAAAGGAAGTGTACTACCTAAGGCACTGAGGGCTTGGCTACACTGGAGAGTTACAGCGCTGGTGGCTTTGCAGCGCTGTAACTTACTCCCCGTCCACACTGGCAAGGCACATACTGCGCTGTATCTCCCTGGCTACAGCGCTGGTTGTACTCCACCTCGACGAGAGGAATAAAGAGAACAGCGCTGGTGCTGCAGCGCTGGAGTGCCAGGGCTTGACTACACTTGCAAGTTGCAGCACTGGTGAGGGGGTTACAGCACTGCAACTTACCAGGTGTCCACACTTACAGAGCTCAGCCAGCGCTGCAACTCCCTTCCTGCAGCACCTGGCTGTACACCTGGTCCGCTTACGGGTGTAGCGAATCCAGCGCTGCGATCAGCGCTGCTACATCGGTGGTGGACACTCACCAGTGCTGTTATTGGCCTCCAGGGTATTAGGAGGTATCCCACAATTCCTCGTATACAACAACACCGAAGGTTACTCCCCGGCCTACTTATCTAAAAAACAAACACAGCTGTCTTGCTGCAGTGAGCGAGCGAGCCGAGGCTTTGGAATGTTCACAGCTGTTTGCTTGAGGAGAAAACAGCACGGCTGGGGGGGGGGGGGAGGGAGTCCGTCGGAGAAAGCTGCTTATCTGGTCTGAAGCCTTTTCACATTTAAGAGTGGTTGGAGAGGGGTGGGGAGAATGGCCAGAATTTGCAAGGCAGGGACCTGTACACACGTGTGTCCTGCTCAAAAAATCTACTCTCTCTGTCTCCCCGACGCTCCTGTCACATCTCCACACCCCCCCCCCCTTTTGAACTGCAAGGCAGGGAGCTGTCACAGTGTCTGCTCCAAAAATCCACTCTGTCTCCCGCAAGCTCCCTGTCACACTCCACCCACCCCCTCTTTTGAAAAGCACGTGCAGCCACTTGAACGCTGGATAGCGCCCAAATGCACCATCCCAACAGCGCTGCAAATGCTGCAAATGTGGCCACACTGCAGCGCTGGTCGCTGTCAGTGTGGCCACACTGCAGCGCTGGCCCTACACAGCTGTACGACCACAGCTGTAACTACTAGCGCAGCAAAAATGTAAGTGTAAACAGTGATTAATCTTACTACGCTGTAACTGACCTCTGGAATTTTTCCATAATGCTTTTAACTAAAGAACTCACTTTGTTTTGTTGTGATGCCTCTCTTTCTTTTGTTGTGAACTCGGGGCTCCCAGGGCTGCTTATCTAAAAAACAAACACAGCTACTGTTTGCTAGAGCAGAGGCAGGCAGGGAATGTTCACAGCTAGTGTTTGCTTGGGGAGAGAAACAGCAGGGTGGGGGAGGGGGGATGGAGTCCGTCAGAGCAGCTGCTTATCTGGTCTGAAGACTATTTGCATTTAAGAGTGAATGAGAGGGGGTGGGGGAAGTGGTCAGAATTTGCAAGGCAGGGAGCTGACACAGTGATGGCTCCAAAAATCCACTCTCTCTCTCTCTCCCCCATGCTCCCTGTCACACTCCACCCCACCCCCCTCTTTTGAAAAGCACGTTGCAGCCATTTGAACGCTGGGATAGCTGCTCATAATGCACCACTCCCAGCACCACTGCAAATGCAGCCACACTGCAGTGCTGGTAGCTGTCAACATGGCCACACTGCAGCGCTTTCCCCACACAGCTGTACGAAGACAGCTTTAACTCCCAGCACTGTACAGCTGCAAGTGTAGCCAAACTCTGAAATATAGGTATTGACCTATATGTCTTTGACCAAAAGATTACAAGGACACCAACAAGCTGGAGTGAGTTTCATGTGCTATGTTTGCCTCTGAGACTCCCTGCACATTCCTGCAGTTTTACATTCACGCTTTCCTCTTTTAGAAACAATATTTTTCTCTTCCCTCTGCTGTGTGACAGGCTTACACAAACAAAAAAGGAAACGGGCTAACTGGGCTATGCCAGGGAGACATTGGAACTGACTGCAAAATGTTGTCAAATCGACAAAGCAAACTGGAAAAGATAGAAATTTAATTTTTCTTTAACCTTTTTCAGGATAGCAATCTTGCATACCATTCAGAACAACACCAAGTAAACAATTTTCAGAGAGAAGTTTTAAAGAAAGTTTTAAGTTGACAATGTCCCCTAAAATAATAAGAAAGAGGAAGAACGGTACAATTTTGTTACAGTATACAGAGGAGGCCAAATTTGCTTTGTACAAACATCTTTTTTCCAATTTGCTTTGTGAATTCAACAGCATTTTGCAGTCAGTTTCAACATCTCCCTGGCATAGCTCAGTTAGTCTGTTTCCCTCTTTGTTTATGTAGGCAACTTTTTCAGATGTGTTCACTTAATCAATTAGCTTCAGGGTGTATGTAGGCTGTCTCCCATTAGGGACTCAAATATTCACTCCAAATAATTGGACAAATCAGTTACAATACCACAGCTTTCTAATCCTTATGGGCAGAGTTCATTAGTCCTATTAAAGAAAATACAGATGGGTACAGGAGAGTTGTCTGAAATGCAGAATTATATTGAGCGGAAGGGATACAATAGCAGTCTAAGTTTACATGTCCCTTTGTCAGCTGGGCTGTATTTATATTTTTATTGTATTGTTTAATGTTTGTGCTGCTTGTTTTTTATAATTTCAAAATCTTTAACATAGGGTAATAGAAAAGAAAATGAAGGTGTTATGTACTTTTAAGTGACATTCATTTAGTACTACTTCATGATAGGTCTCTTTTTACAGATAGATAAATCCATAATACTATGAAAATCAGCAAGTAGCCAGCACTGGAGGCTATGGACTCAGGAAGGGAACAAATAAATCAAAGTAAAGAGGACTGCCAAACTTGTATATGACGTTGAAATGATCCTGGATGCCCCTCAGGACTTAAGTCTATTTTTGTGTTTGCGGAAGTCCTTTGATATTAGAATGGTTCAGATAAATCTCTCTCTCAATTTCAACCAATTTATACTGAACAATAATAAACCTTATTTCATTCCATAAAATGCTTCAGACACAAGCCTGGTAATTTTTTCCATTGTAATTTCTTTCCTCACTGCTGATAAAAACCTAGCACAAATCACAAAGGTACTACATTCTAGATTGTTGGTAGCACGTTTTCAAACTCAAACTGGTGAGGAAAATAGTGTCATCTGAAGTTTTGTTGCTGTATTTACGAGTCCAGTTTGTCTTCCACATATGGCCCCAGAGCAGGGACAACAACTGAAACCAATATTCACTGTGTTTGTGAATTCATCTCTTAAAAAATATGTTCTCATTTAACAGGCAAGATTGCCTGCCAAAGACCATAGCTAAGTTACCTCACCACAAAGTTCCACATTCAGTCTCAGAAAAGAAGGGGCTTAAACCTTAGAAACATCAATGACTGTATAGTTAAGATTTATTTTGAGGGTGTTTGACAAATAGCCCGATTTCACTGCTCCGTATGCCTTTCCATTTTAACTGTAGGCTTAGCATAAGTGCAAACGCTGCGTTACATGGACTAAAGTGACATTAGCCTCGGGATAGTCAAAAAATTTTGTGTATCTTTCCCTATATTTCAAGCTACATGAGTCCAGTTGCACAGCTACCACAGAACTCAGGGTTTATGTAAATACCAAATTTGCAAGGTACTTGTATCATCCCTTCAAAAAAAACAGAAAACCCCCAAACACAATCAGACAAAATGTTCATTAATTGAGGGACGTCTTTTAAGATGTCCTGTTTAGCTCCAGCTTACTGGAAAATAACTAAACTAATAAGCAGCACGGTGATACTAGCACCCATTTCTACACTCATATGGCTAGACTGTGACTGCAGGCAAGGGGTGGTGTGTAAACTGCACTAATCCAGAAGTAACTGGGGAGGCACTGTGACTTTAGAGGCATCTGGAAGTCACAATTTCTTCCCTGTATCCTTCTTGCTCTGGGTGCTAATAGTTTGCTAATGGTCTATTATGGCACCTCCTAAATCAACGTAGCTGTGCTGGCCAGTGGAGCCAAAGCTCTGCTCTTTTCTCGCCCTGCCCCCCTCTGAAGGTGGGGCAGTGGGTTAGTAAGCAGACACTTAGGGTATTTCTTTACTGTAGGGTTAGCCCAGGATCTACTGTCCATACACAAAAAACTTTTACCCAGGCTTACATGTGGTTTGAACCAGGCTTGCTTACCCAGCTAGGGGTACTGATTAGACCCTGGATTTCGCTTTCACATCAGCTCTAACCCACCTACTTTGCAGTGTGGATGGAGGCTGTAACCGAGGTTCCAAAACATGGATACTGATAGTCCTCCAGTGCCTTCCCACAATCCCCCACAGACTGTTTTTTCTTGCCTTTCTACTGATTGCCTTCTTCTGCACTGGAAGTCACCTACCAATTTACACACACCAGCTCAGCGTTTAAACCCCCCACATTCCACATGTTCTGCTCCATTTCTACACAGCACCTGACTGAACAGAGAGGCCAGCCAGGAGATCCTCATTCCAGAGTGCTGCTAGCTGGTCAAAGCCTCACACCAAGGTTCTGATGGATGTGAAGTCAGTAAGGTCCACAATTTACGGAGGTGTTCCCCAAATCATCCCCTATACAGTAACATCTCCAAGAGGCTGTCAGAGGAGGGCATTGAGTGGACAGGAAGAGAATAAAAAACCTGAAACCATGTTTCACAAGTCAAAAGATGCCAACAGCAAGTCGGGAAACTCACAGTCAACCTGCCCCTACTACAAGGAGTTTGACAAGTTGCTCAGTCACAACCTGAGCATAGAGCCCAGTGTCAAGTTGCATGGGCTGTTGAGACCAAAGGGTTTATTTTTGGAGTGGGGCCAGACAGACCTTGCTAGTAAGGGGAAAGGAGAGGCTGGAACAGACCCCACAGCTGAAAAGACCCTGTGAGCAGAGGGACTGAAGGATGTCCTCGGCCCAGAATACATGCAGCTGTTCAGGGAAAGGGACGGGAACAGAGTGGAGAGGAAGGGGCATCAGAACCACAGCATAAGTGGGGGGTTTTTGCTGGTTTCTGACCATTGCAATTACCATTATGGAGGGTATCACATGCTGTGGCATGGATTTTGCTTTAGTTGAGGGTGGAAGCCAAGGCATTACATTGCACTGCCTCACTTCCCCCCAGACACATGCAATTCCAGAGAGAGTCCAAGTGTGTGTGTGGGGTGGGGGAATTAAACATGCAACTACAGATTTATTCTAGCTTGTGTTTTATGTGCACGGTTGGATGCATTCCAAACTGGGATTACAAACTGAGATGGATCCATGCATTGGCACCAGCTGGAATGGAGGTCGCAGACAGTAGAAAGCATGCAAAGCCATAAGTGTTTTAGTTTACCATGTTGGCAGGACAAGAACACATCTGCACAGGACGTGAGAAAGACAGACCAGTTCTCCCACAACACACTGTGAAACAATTTGTAGTGGAGCACATCTTAGTGCAGTACTAAGAACAGGGGATATGCCCCCAGAAATCCTAGCACCCAACCTTGGTTGCTGCAGTGCCAGCATGGACATGGCCATGCAGGTATGACTTGAGTGCCACTAAGTAATGCGGATGCTCTCACTCAGGCTTGACTAACCTGGGTGCCCAGACCTGGGTAAACTGTATTGTGAAGACATACCCTCAGAAGCTACTTACTCTGAAACACAAGGCCAGATTTTCAAAGATCTTTATGTGTCTAAAGCCGCAGATAGGTGCCTAGTGGGATTTACAAAAGTGTCTATGTTAGTTAGGTACATAACCTGCTTAGGAACTTTTGTAAATCTTACTAGGCACTTACGTGCATTTTTAGCCACCTAAGTATCTTTGAAAATCTGGTCCCTGGATCCAAGATCTGGGTAAACCCACACAGAGGAGTTCCTATGCCTCCTTACTCCCACAGACATATAATCTCAGTCTCAGTATAGATTTATATTTATTTTGTTCATGCTGGCTAATTTCAGCATAAAATGTGGTATAGATTTTGTGAGGGTGCTCTCTTCTGTAGTCGTTCTACAGACAGAAAGCTGGAGGGCATTTTCAGTGAACACCAGAGGGAAGCAGGAACATACATACTGAGTCCTGCAATATCAGTATTCACAGCAAACTAAAAGCATGTGGCAGGTAACACCATAATTCCAATGTGCTAGTGTCATGGTACTACCTTGATAGTAGAGGCAGTCAATAGAGTCATGGTCCAATTTATATTATCCATTTCATGTTACTATAAGAAGGGGTTCAACTAAAGCATAAATATAGCTCCACTTATCCATTAGATAAACCAAAAATATATTCTAGTAAAATACATGAGAAGAACTAAAACACAGCTTGATTCTTAAGACATGCCAAATATACTATCTCCTGTCTAACTGCAGATAATAAGTATATCTCACTTTTTAATTTGTACTCCCTTTTCATACCAATCTTCCCTGGCCCTCAAAAGTACATTCCATAAAAGCAAATCTGACATGCGCTAAATAAGCTTAACTATAAAAATGTGTGCTGACAAGGTAGTGTAAATTAATCCATTTTATGTTTGTCTACAGGGCCTACCACCATAATATCTGTTTGCTCCTAAATGTCATGGGTTAAATACAATTCAGGAAAAAAACAAAAAAAAAACCCTAAATTCACTGACTAATGAAAGAGATCATCCTGGCAGATTATTTTCCATCTGTAGAAATGATGTACAGTAATATTGCTGTAAAGATGACAAATTTGTCCTTTGCTAATGACAAGTTGAATTTTACATAATATCCAATTAATCATGGCAAACATAAGAGGTTGTTTCATTTGTCATATCTATTTCATTAGGAATGACCTAGCACAATTTTAATGAGTTACATTTATTACCATGATGTTAATGCATTTTACTGATGTAATTATAATAGCATGAAATTTAAAATAATAGTCTGAATACGGCACAGGAATTAAGGAGGACAGAGGACTCCTACGACCTTTAATTAGTGCCTTGGCCTCAAACAGTCCCCTGTACTTTGGAGATTTACCTCCAGTTGTTGTCCAATGTACCGCATGTTAGAAAAAGAAACGATGGAATTTTGACACAACCAACCAAAGGAAGTCAGTTACATATGCAATGAACCTTCTGTCTTCCTGAATTTCATCATACATAATTAAGTCAGAGGACAGGATGAATACTCTTCATTGAATAAATTATTTTTAAAATGTCAGCTATATTGGTAAATTTCCTTACTTTTCCCCCCTGGTATTCAACCAACTCTATCGGTTAGATAACTGTATATCCAAAGTCAAATGTTATCACCAGTAAAGTGAGGAAAACAGTAGGAGGATATAATGGAAAACGACATTCTCTGCTGGGTGGATGAACTTCTCAGTGTTAAAAGCATTTCCCAGGTACTTCTTTTGTAAACTGACCTTCAGTAAAACAGGCAATGGAGGTTTCTTAGGATAGGCTCATTCGCAGTTTTGCAATCTTTTCTTGTGCAGATCTTCGTCAACTTGAAGTAAAAACATGCACGCAAAGATTCCTATTGACATTAACAGAGTTTGGAGCAGGTCCACAAAAGCTGCATGATCAGGCATAATAATAAAATAATAAAAAGACTATTCTGCTAACATGCTCCTGGGTAGGGGGCTCATGGCATATTTTTCACTGTTCCCAAGTTATTTTGAACTCCAACGCTTTCTGCCGGATTGCTAACGTGGTATTTAATGACTATATTTTTTCTTTGCGAGAAAATTCTCCTTGGCATAGAGCTATAAACCCACAAGCTTTTCAAATGTATTGCCGTTTCAAAAAGAAAAGTAAAACAAATTAGACAGGTGGGACAATAAGTCAAAAATTTCTGTGTGTGGAGCTGCCTTCTTTTACAATTACTATTTCACTCAACAAGGATCCGTAGATATCATGACATCAGGAGGTACAAGTGTTTCCACCCTGTACAGCAGACATGGTTAAATATAATAAATACAATATATTAAACAAGAACAAAATGGAACTGAGAACGTTTCTAATATCTAATTTCCAAGTTATAAACTTGGAAATGCAGTTTTCTTATGAGTTTGGCTGTAGGTATAATTGTCAGAAACCAATCCTGTGTATTTTTTAAAATAGTCTGCAATCAAGATTTCAGTAAATGAAGATTAATTCTGAGACAATCTATCGTTATTATATTACCTTCTTGTTTTGACTCTAGCACCTACATAACTAAATAAAAAAAGCAACAACAGCAGATTATGTTGTAACTTTCACTGAAATTCCTAGATGAGCAACTAAAAGGTATCCAGGGTAACTTTATCACAATTAATCCACTTTATCACACTGTGTCTTTAATACAATTATGTATGGTCTTCTGGGCTACTGCTTTTCTATACCACTATAAATCACCGGAAGTGTTCTGATATTACAGAAGATTTTATGATGCTATTAGTAATGTAGTTTAGCTGGAAGCCAAGTCTATCAGCATTTTTGCATGAGCTGTATAAATACAGGGATCTACATTGACAGTGAAGATCTGTATTTAATCAAACACAGATTTTTGTGGGGAACTGATGAAATGTTAGCCACTTCCAAATTTTACGTGTGATTCTCCAAAAGGATTTGACACATAGGTCCGTTTTCAAGCCTCTATTTTTGTGCAAACGTCTCCGGCAGCAGCAGACATTCTGTGCATGTAACAAAGGTAGCAGCACTGTATATTTAGGTATAGCTCATGCCTTATTCTGGTATCTAAGCACCTTAAAACCTATTTGCTGTTTCATTAAAAATAAATGATTCAGCAAACAGGCAGGGTTGTAGGAACGAGAACTTTTGCCATACAGGCCTGTGTTTCATGCTCAGAGGCCTGTGGTTTTTTTGGTAGCAGCCTGGCTCCAGCTTGCATTCTGGAACCCCCTGGTGAAGTAGGTCCCTCCTAAAACTTGACACACTTTCTCTAGTTTCGAAGCAAAACACTCTGATGACCTTATTAACTGTGCGACAAATCTTAAAATCTTTTCCTCAATTTTTCTCATTCCCATTGAAATTCATGGGAGTTTTATCTTAATAAGGACTAGTTAAAAACTATGTGTCCAAGATTTCTTCTTCCTAGGAAAATCAGCTGGACAGGAAATATCCATGGAGGTTCTCTGATGGAATTTCTTCTGTATTGTTCTGTCCAGAGGCAGGGTTTTTTCTCTTCTATGGAATGGGGAGGCAGTTCCACTCCCTGAGATCTGGCAATCTCAGGAAATCTGTCAGAGACCACAGCCATCTGCCTCAGGGTCCCTTACTGTCTTCCTCTGCTCCAGGGCAAACAGGGACTCTCCAGAGAGTGTTTTCTCCTGGAACCACCCTTTAGAGAGTTCCACAGCAGGGAAAGGTTATACAGCAAAGTACATTCCTACAAGTTTTGTGAAAGGGCACTGCACAGCACCGCCCCTCAACGCTTTCCATCCCCCCCAGATGTGGATCCTCAACCCCATGGAGGGGCTTCCACAAGGATCTGGGGGATAATGGAACAAAGTTGATAGAGGTCCAAAGGATTTTCATCTCCCCAGCCCACAAAGTCAGAGGGGATGACACACATGTGAGCAAGGACTTCAAGGTGTGACTTTTCCTGGTGACACAGCAGATGAAAGGTAAAATCCCTTTGCATTATTAACAGCAGTCTGTGTATATAGCTAATTTCACCCTGCTCTCAGGGCAAGGCCCAGAGAGTAGTGCTTAGAACAACCATCACAGAATATGCTGTTCTGAGTATTGCAGCCGCCCCAGTCTCTGTTGTTGCACTGCAGCTCACAAAAAAAAACACAACCAAACAAGTCAATTGGCAGACTCTGTGGAACTTTCTAGGTTCAGAAAGGGCTGGCCATAGTTCAAGAGAAACAGTAATTCAAGGATTCCCTGCCAATTATCATTTGATTTTTAAATACATACTTACGCTGCCTTTATGAGTCTATACTGTGTTTATTTTGAGGGAGGAGGGTACAGTTTTATCTATCTTGTAACATTATATGTGTGTAAAGAAGTCAAAATGAAAATTGCTTATCCAAAATTGTCAGATGGAGTTCCAGGATTTTGTTGTATGCCTGACATATGTCAATAATGTAAGAGGCATATCACACACAAGCTGCTTTTTGGATGTGATATTGCACTTCGGCTGTGGCATGTCAGAAGTCTGTAATGTCAGGGCACAGTCTGACTGGTCAAAGTAGACACCCCACTGATCCAAAATATTCCCCACAATATTAAACAACTGTAAAAAACAAATCAACCAACCTAAACAACACATTAAAAAAAATATACCAGGCACTGTTTTTACCCCAAAAAGGGAGAAGAGCCAGAAACTTCATGAAGTCCACTAGGGACTTCACTATTGCTATTGATTTCATGAGGGAAATGTGTAATATAGTGATGAGCAGTAGTATGAAACCCTAAGATAGATAATCGTTCTGTCAGGGTCAGTCACTATTGCTGACAGTTGTTGCTGTGGCGGTTCCTGGGATGGGCAGGCTATGAGAGATATTAGCCTGAGTGTTTCAACAAGAAAAAATCTACTTAAGGATGTGGACACTTCAGACACAGAATGCCTCTTCTCTATCTCTTTGTCTTGTCTGTATTTAGATTGCTTGGGGTTTGTTCTCTGTTCAGTTGGTGCATAGGTGTGTGTGTACATGCGTGCATGTTGGATTATTATTTTAGGTTTTCTCACATGTTTTATTTGGCAATTACTACTAATTTGGTCTTCACGGCACTGCTTTGTTTGGCTCAAGTAAGCCCTTGCAGGAAGCCCGTGCAAACTGGACCTAAATTCTGTGGCATTCCAGTACTGGAGACTCAATGTTCTGCGGCAGTCTGATTTAGAAACCTCTTTTTAAAAAGTTGACTGAATTAATTATTACCATGAATCATACAGTCAAGATCTGGGAAGATGGGAGAGAATTTAGAGCTGGGATGAGCACATTACTGGATATCTCTGCTAAAATTAGCAGCAGTGATGGAGTTGGCAAGAGATGGAGTCTATGGAAAATTCCAAAGCCGCAGAATACACTGTCTCCTTTCTCTTATTTATATATGAACAGCCCTTGGTTCTGTTGAACTCAAGGCAAATCTCCCATTGACTTTAATAGGCCCGCGATTTGGCCCCTAATGCATGTAGGATCCTGCAGTATTTTTGTAAATTTGGATTATCCTGGACTCAGTGCTCAATGTGCATTTTGGGGTTTTCTCAGTTTAAGCCAGATTCTTACCACTACCAGGACCTTCCGAATAAAATTATTAATTTTAAAAGCATCCAGTCATGAACAAAATATATTCTCTTGTTAACAACAAATACTTATATTCCTAGCCAATATATATTAGATTGAAAGAGAAAGTGAGATATCAAACAAACACCAACACTCTCTTTTTGCAGCAGCCACTGATTTTTCCATTTAGCCATCATTTTGTCCTATGAAAGGGTTAATTTCCTATTGTTACTAGTGATTACCGAGAATCAGTTGTCACTCCACAGTTAAGGTTGAAGCAAATTCTGCATGATAAGCTGGTTTTTAAAGTGATTGTTCCCCAACTTTTCTCCAGGATTCTTTGAACTCGTGCCTGCAACATTTCCTCCCAGGATAGAACCAGAGTTCTAGGGGAAAAGCCGCAGCAGTGTGCCTGGGAAAATTCACACAAATGGGCAGATCTGCTCTAGTGGAAATTGGCATAGTGCCTTTGGTTCAATGGGACTACACCGATATACAGCAGCTGAGGACCTCACCCATTTTTTGTACATTTACTGTTTTGTACATTTACCTGTCATTAGTTGCTATTGTTTTTGGCGGGGGAGAAGGGTTAGTGGTGGTGGTCCCAGGATATTAGACAGACAAGGTGGATGGGGTAATATTTATTGGACTAATAGAAGTTTGTCCAGTAAAAGATATTACCCTACCCACTTTCTCTTATTTTTTTTAACATTTCCAACTGTGTGTATTGGCTCATCATATCTCCAGAATGACTTTTGCTAGAACTTCCTAACTGGTTTTGTTCTCTTGGCCTCACTCACGAGAAATGTTTTAATATCTTAGGTGGTTAGGGCTAGACTGAGCCTTGGTTGCTAAGTAGCTATGTGACCCTAGCAGCCCTGAAAGGAATTTGACTCAGTTTTAGCTCCACTTTAGACTCATTGGACCAGATTCTCCATTTGGGTCAACTTGTACTCACTGAAGCAAGAAAGGGGTTAGGGAGGAAGGTGGCTTTAAGCCACCTTTGCTCCTACCCTATTCTTGGCCCTGCTGAGAACCCCCAGGGCAAGATAAAGCTGCATCCGACTTGTAGCTTACATTCAACAGCAACAGTCCCCAACGGGCCATGCTGGCAGCCAAGAACAGCTAGAGGTGAGCAGCATTCCAGCCACACACCCCTCCCTCTGGTCACATGTTCCTAGTACCTCCCCTATGCCAGGGGCTGCAAGGAAGACTGGCATAAAGTCATGATGCTGTCTTTGTTCCATCTGGGGAATCCCCTTATCCCAGGGGATTCCCCAGTTATACTCCCTTTCTGCTGCAGAAGCAGTGCAAGGGTCAGATCTACTTGGCAGAGGTTTAAGTGACTGCACAAGTTGTGTTGCAGTGAAAAATGATGCTTATAATCCATGAATCACTTGACAAACATTAACCAACCTCTACCCAATGATTTATTTACAAGTTGCAGGCTCCAGTCAGAGGGCTCCAATGAATGTAGCAGCAGAGATGAAAGTAAGCTGGTACTGTGTGGTAGGGCGTACTGACAAGAGCCAGTACACCGCCGACCATACTGGCTGGCGATTTAAAGGGCCTGGGACTCCTGGCTGCAGCTGGAGTCCTGGACCCTTTAAATCGCTGCCTGAGCCTCGCTGCCAGAGCCCCAGGGTACCAGCAGTGGCTGGGGGCTCTGGCGGAAATTTAAAGGGCCTGGGGCTCCGCTGCAGTAGCGGCGGCTAGGAGCCTTGGGCCCTTTAAATAACCACGGGAGCCCTCAGCCACTGCCACTGGAGCCCCAGGGCTCCTGCAGTGGGCCTCTGGTGGCACTTTGAAAGGCCTGGGACTCCGGTCACTGCAGGGAGCCCTGGGGCCCTTTAAATCACTGCCGGAGCCCCGAGCCTTTTAAATTGCTGCCAGAGTCCAAAGGTAGCAGCAGCGGCTAGGCAATGTAAAGGGTCCAGAGCTCCCCACAGCAGCCAGAGCCCTGGCCCCTTTAAACTGCTGCCAGAGCCCACTGCAGGAGCCCAAGGGTAGTAGCGGTGGCTCAGGCGACGATTTAAAGGGCCTGGGGCTCCCAGCTCCCACTACCACAGCCAGAGCCCCAGGCCCTTTAAATCACAATGTAAAGGGCCTGGGGATTTAAAGGCTACATCTCTTCCGGTTGAGGCCCTACCCCTTTTGGTTGAGGCCCCGCCCCCTGCTCAGGATTCCGACATACTGGGAAGTCTTTTAAGTTATTTTCACCCCTGTGTAGCAGAATCAAATGACTGATGAATTTTAGAAAATCATCATTATCCATGTGTGCAATTTAGGACAACACATGGCCTGATGACTTGGCAATAGATGAAATCTTATAATGTTATGAAAATTAAAACCAGTGACTGAATCAGCTTACTGCTTACAGTTTCTAAAACATGTGTGCTCAGAGGTAGGGATAGCCACGCTACTATTTTGCACTGTATTTTCTTGAACATATAAACTTTAATCATTGTCTCTGATATTCAGATTTTTTTTTTAATTACACATGGATTTCCAGCTGTTTCTATGTGGTTCAAAAGATGTGTAGTATATGCTGCATGCCTTTCTATATAAACTATGGGTTGAAATAGAGGGAAAACCCTCATATTTTCAATGTTGATAATATGATCAATTAAAGCACATTTAAAAACAAGATGTGGAGTATGTTCCAAGTGGCATTATGACACTTACAGTGGAGAACTTTAAAAATAGGTAAATGCCCAAGATATTGATAGCAGAGGGGAGTCTGAATTACTTCTTGTCTGTCTGCTCCTGCTGATGCTCCTTATGCTGCAACTTCTGATGCCCAAAAAGATTCTGCTCGATGCATGTCCAGTGCCAATGCAAGCTGTCAAGCAATGGAGCAAGAAGAACAGTCTAGATTTCCACATGCCAAAATGCAGATAATTAATTTTAATCTCCCGAGCAAACAGAATGATGGTCAGAAAAGAACAACATGCTGCCAGTTATTTTTTGGCACTGGAGTCTTGAAGAATTCCCCCCAAAAGACAGAAGATTGGAAAAAAACCATCTTCCACCTTTACACTGAAATACAGAATAAGCACAGAAAGGAACTCACACCCTAGGAGGGGAAGAGGGCATTTTCCTTTAAATGGCTAAGTAACATAAGCTTGTTGAAGAAAGTAAGTTGGCAAGACAAGGCATGCATGTCTGCTGCTGAAGAAACTCCTGCTTGTGTCTAACATGGCAGAGAATGTGCTGGATAGTTTGTGTGTGTGAAAATGGAACCTCCATAATGTTCGCTGAGGAATCTGGCGATTTGCTGCTTTATAATAATGACAGAGTGCTTGGCACATGCAGTATGTACCATCTTTCATGTGAGGATATCAAATGATGTTACAAATGTTGGGAGGGGGGGTAATATTATTGTACAGAAGAGAAAAGTGAGGCGGAAGGGCAGATTGTGACAGGCTCCAACTTGGGTGAAAGCAGGCAAGGTACCTAACTCTCCACTTCTGTGGCCTACACAAGGGCCTGTTTCTTTTCCCCACTCTTTGTGCCCTGGCAATGCATATGGTCCTGAAGGAGGCAGGGAAGAGGCAGGGACATGGTTTTTCACAGGCCTGCAGAGCAGACTCCCCACAATGAGGGAACAGGCACAATAAAACTTATGAGGGATTGGGCCCCTTAGGAACAATGTGCACTTTCATGCTCATCTCTGCTTCAGTTAGTGATCACATGATCACTTCACCCTAGATGATTTGCACATACAGTCAGTTCCAAAGTCAGGAATATAATCTAGGTCTGCAGACCTCCCTGAGCCAAATTCTGCCTAATACTATCGCTCTTCTGTGCCACTCTTGTGGTTCACTGTAAAGTGAGGATTCCCTGGGAACTGGGTAATGAACAACTGGCACAGAGATGGCATAGGGGGACACACTAAAAGTATGTTGAGCCATAGCCAGAGCAGACTGTTCTGCAGTGATCCTCATCTGGCATAGCGGCTCTTTGTGGCTGAGGCAACTCTAAGTACCAGCAAGAATCACACTGACCCCTGGCTATCCCTGGGGTCAGTCGAGTGCAAAAGTGGCTTGGGTGCACTGTGTGGAGCTCTGGCACAGCAGGGCACATAGTTCATCTCTTGGTCTAATCACTAACCACAGCTGTTTCAGGGCCAGGTACTCAGGATAATGGACCCTGGTAGAGACTTTAACCCAGACCCTGTTTTTCCCAAACTTCTGCACAACAGATTGTTTTACACATGATTTTCCCATCTTGGTGATTGGAACAAATCCCTCATGGGGGCAGCGGCCCTCATTGGCACAGGACAGGGCAGTGTGTATGTAGTACTGCCAACGCCAAGCATTCAAAAGTCCTGAGTCAGGCCCCAAAACATCACGAGAATACTTGAAATCATGAGATTTTAAAAAAATAAATAAGTGTTGGGTTCTTTTTATTTGCCTTCTTGTGTTGGATCCTTTAGGGTTCACAATTTCAAGCTTTTCTCCACAACTATGTGGAAAAGAAACTTTTCATTTTAATGGAAGCTGAATTTCACTTCATTATTGGAATTGGGGCTTTAAGGAAAACACCAAGTACCATGAGACTTTCTATAAAATCACAAGAGATGGTAACACTGTACTTTCTGCATTAGCAGTATCATAAGCCTCTTTCCCAAATCTGGACCTTAGCGTCCAAAATGTGGGTGCCTAGCATGAACCTCCAAGCTTAATTACCAGCTTGGATCTTATCTCGCTGCCACCAAACAGGAATTACAGCGCCTCCCTCACTTCTGGTGCCCCCCAACTTTCCTTTGGAGGGACCCCAGACTCAGAGACTTGGTACTCATCATACACAAGGGAATAACCACTTCACTTCCCCTACTCTTCCCACACCAGCTTTCCTCTCTGGGCTACCTGAAGTACTGATGCAATCTCTTTACATCACAATCACCAAGAACATGTCTCCTCTATTCCACAAAGAGACAAATCCCCAAAATACAAGGAACAGAAATGATTCTCTCATCTTCCCCTCCCACCAATTCCACCTGGTGCTGCAGCAGCTTACCCTCCGTTAGATCTAAACACATGCATGAGAAACTTTCCCTCTCCCTTACGTATCCTTAAGCCTAAACCCAGTAGAGAAAACTCAAACAGGTCTACAGAAAGCAAAGCTCCTTTAATATTAAATAAAAGAAAGAAAAAGACATCAAAATTTCTTCTCTGTATCAAGATGCACAATAATTACAGGGCTATGCTTATAAGAAAATATGAAAACATCTGATTCAAAGAATATCCATATTTGAAACATTCCCAGCAAGCTGCACCCACACTCGATATGTAAAGAAACCAAAAAACATAAAGCCTATATTGTTTTTCTAGCTGTATTGACAATTTGGAACAGAAGCATAGAAGATAGAAAGAATCCTTCTCATTAGTGAGAGACAGACAAAAGACTCAGATCCAAAAATATCCTCTCGGACTTTTGAAAAATCCAGTTTCCTGATTGGTCCTCTGGTCAGGTGTTTGGTTCCCTTTGTTAACCCTTTACAGGTGAAAGAAACATTAACCCTTAGCTATCTATTTATGACAAGCAGGACTTAGTCAGGTCTTGGAAATGCAAAAGTTAAGGTTCTCAAAACAACCTGAAGAAACTCATAGTGCATATATACATGGTATTTCATGTTATTACTTAACTAGTGACAGGTTTACCTTAAATTAGTGGTTCTATACCAGGAATACGCATACCCCTGGGGTACACAGAAGTCTTCCAGGGGGCACTCAGCTCATCTACATCAGTGTTTCTCAAGCTGGAGGTTGCAGCCCCTGGGGGAAGGAGGTGTCACAGAACAGGTTTAGGGGGATCCTAAGTGCAGAGTTGGCATTAGGGGATGGCAAGCAGGGCAACTGCCTGGGACCCTTTGCCACAGGGGCCCCCCACAAAGCTAGTTACATGCTTCAGTCCCGCTGCCTGGGGCTCAGGCTTCAGACAAGGCTCACAAGTGAAAAACAGGCTCAAGTATCTCACTGAACTGTACGTATAATATTTATATTCCAATAGATTTATTTTATAATTATATAGTAAAAATGAGAATGCAAGCAATTTTTCAGTAATAGTATTCCGTGACACTTTCGTATTTTTATGTCTGATTTTGTAAGCAAGTGGTTTTTAAGCGAGGTGAAACTTGGGATACACAAGACAAATCAGACACCTGAAAGGGGTACAGTAGCCTGGAAAGGTTGAGAACCACTGGTTTAAACTATATAGTGGGCCACGTTTTTTTAAATGTGGGTGCTGATTGCAGGCTTACACATCCACACACTATTACCACATTACCACATTTGGGCACACAAACTTGATTCCGACTGGTGTGTCTGGCTGCTATTGTAATGCAAATAATAATAGATTATGTATTTGCACACACTGATGGTTATATAGACATCCAAAAGCCTAGTTAGAGGTGCCAATATACAATTTGTGTCCATAGTTGCAGTAATAGAGCATGAAAATGTAAGCATGAGATTCTACATAGCTCTTGGGATTCAGTATATTATCTGTCCAGGTATGCTCAGTGTGGTGGAGTTAACATTGCAGTCAGACCCTTAACTTTGGCATTTCCTGATTTGCATGAATTTAAGTTTACAAACCACATTGCATTCAAGATGACGTATCTAATACAATACTGAATTCTGTAACTGAAATCAGATATTCATTTCATTATAACATTCTTCTATATATTTTTACACTTTCTAAAAACAAACAAAAAAAACATTAGCCTTCCCTTGACAAGTAAATGCTTCTGTTTTCAACTCTGCCCTGGTAAAAGTACTAGGAAATCTGATCACAGCCCTCTTAGTTTTGAACAATTTGATCAGGATTAGCCTAAAGCAAACACACAACCATCTATTAAATGAAAGGACATTATCAGCATTACAGATTCTGAATGTTGAAGGTTAATTTATTGAAAGATTTATATATGCTCAAGAAATTAATTCCAGTTCATTTCCAGTCCTAAATGGTTTAATTGTATTTTTCATTTGGAACTTTGTCACCCTCTGGCAATATAACAATAGAAACAGAGACTTCTGAAAAAGACAAGTTAAATTGTGTAGAATAACCTGAAGCACACCACTACCAGCAAAGTCTTAGAATGAGTTAGTATTCCAAAATTAATTATTTGGCTCAGACAGTAGATATTTTGGGACAAATTTTCAAATTATTTGTGCATGCAATGTGGATATTAACATTTGCAATTGCCTACCTAATTATTATGCATAAGGGAATTGTTGGCAGACATAAAACTTAGGCATTTACATTTGAAAATTTCACATGATCACATCACGGCAAATCTAAGTTAACAATCATGAGTCAGATGTCACACTGGATTCATACTGTAAAATCTTGTTGGTCATTACATGGGCCACAGTGGCTCACTTCAGGAAGTTTCCTGAAGCTTCCAGCCTGACCAGCGGTATCACAACATGGGTCTGCTGCTGTTGCAGTACTAATGGCACAGATGTTCTCTAGAAGTGCCTATAAAGCCTATCCTTGCTAGGGATGATGTATCTGTGGCTCATAAAGTTACTTCTGGAGAGCAAGCTGTGACACTGCACCCCATATTCTTCAGAGTGATATTATTATGATATGATTATAGCATAATTATGCTGCATTTTGTACAAGACAGGTCATGTGAGGTGTCATTGGAAAAATTATGTTTTGCTGAATATGATCATATTATCTGTATGCATGTATCATTCGTGTATCTAGAGTTAGGAATATTGACTGTGTATCTGTATTTCAGTCATGCTTACTCTGGGTGACACCCACAACTAGCCTTTCTGGTACAACAATGAAGAAGTCAGATAGTGCTGATGGCCCATCAGCAAAGACAATGGACCCTGGAAGAACTTAACCTTCCTGTGAATGTTTTGGCCAGTCCATAAGCAATGGCTGCTATAACACTGCAAAGGCATGTGACCAGACTGCATGACTCTGGACTCCATCTTGAGATGTTAGTGTTTTTCCACAAATTGAGGTTTGGGACAAAGGGTTCCTGCCATATGCTTCACTCCCCACACGAGAAGACTCCTGGCAACACCTGAGGAACAAAGACTGAACTGGGGAAAGTGCTGGATCAGACTAAAGGGATTTCTAGCCTGTGTATGAAAGACCTGGGGATTCCAAGCTGTAAAGCAAGTGCAGCTTGTCCCTTAAGAATCTACCAGCCTGCTTGTACAATCTCTCAGGGTGTGAATTTGCTAATTCATGTCCTATATTTCTAGTATCTTCGGCTGAGTTTGTGTTTGTGTTTATTTGCTAGGTAAACTGCTTTGATCTGTCTGCTATCACTTATAATCACTTAAAATCTATCATTTGTAGTTACTAAACTTGTTTTTGCTTTATCTAAACCAGTGAGTTGGAGTGAAGTGCATAGGAAATCATAGCTCAAGGGCAAAGGCTGTTGCATATTCCTCTCCACGTTGAGGGGGAAGTGAACTGGATAATAAATTCATACTGGTTGGGGTTTGGTCCAGGGCAGGACGGTACTGCTCAGTGGTCCTAGGCTAGGAAGCCGGTGGTTATTTTGGCTGTAGCCTCTCTATTGCTGGTTCACATGCAATGGCTGCTCAGAAAGCCTGTATGTAACTGCAGCTCGGTGTGTCCCTACTTGTGTGTATGCTGGTGAAAATGTAAGACCAGGGGTGTGCCTGCAGCTTGTCACAGCAGCACAGTGTAAGAGGGAGCCAGTTTCAGGTGGCACCCCAGGGGGAAACCCATTACACAAGCGTTTTTGCCTTTGAAATGCAGTGAAGACATGTATGTAAAGACACTTGCTGACAATGACTAATAAAAGCCCTCACGGTGTCCCAAGATTAGAGTTGGACCCTGGCCAATAGTTAGTGAGCACTAGGTTTCCAAATCAAGATCACATTGTTTGAATCCGATTTAGGTGAAAAGGAAAAGAGTTCTGTGTCCTACCTCTTCCCTCCAATCTGTCCAAAATAACATTGCTCAAATAATCTAACTGGTTCACCCCTCAGATCACAACTCCACTTCTCTGAATCCATTCATTGGCTTCTTGTCTTTGGCTGCATAAAAATCTCCTGAACTCTTCCATCCAACACTGCACTCTTTTGCCAAAATCTATATCCCAGTTCTTATTTTCACTAACTCTTCCTCTCCCTGCCCATGCTCCTCCCAGTCTTGTTCTTTATTGTTCCCACACTCTCTTTTCCCTATTCTCCCCTTCTTTCATGCTGCTCCAACATTTGGAACAGCCTCCCCACTTCCTGCTCACCAAGTTCCCTCTCTCCCCTCCTTGAAACAACTGCTTCTTATAAAGGTACGCTTCCTAAAGCAGTCTCCTGAATTGAACATATAAGCAAAACTAATGATCAAAAGAGTGAGCTAATTAAGTCTTCCTATCATTTCATAGAGTTTAAGGTCACAAGGGGCCATTAGATCATCTAATCCGATCTTCTGAACATTGCAGGCCACTAAATTCCATCCAGTTTCCCATGCACTGAGTCCAACAACCTGGATTAGGTTAAAGTATTATAGCACAGATTAACCTGTTGTGTATCACAGGCAGAGAACAGGAGGAACTGGGGTGCACCATTGCCTGAAGCCCTTGCAATGGCAGAGAATTGATTTGGTGAGATATACCTAGCAAGTGACTGTGCCTCATGCTGTAGAGGAAGGCAAAACAAACCCCAATGTCCCTTCCAATTTGACCTGGGGAAAGGTGGGGGGAATTGTGATTTTTATAGTTTGGAAGTATTGCAATTTTTAAAGTATGACCCTGACATATGAGTGAGACATACCAGTCAAGTATCTGCAGAAACAAATTTTCTGTCCCATCTCAGGGCACTGCTCCACTTTATACAGTATCCCTTCTCCAGCCATGACCATCTCTGGTACTTCAGAGGAAGGAGGGGGAAAAACAGAATATGTTGGGGGTGGGAGGAGAGAATATCCTTTCTGACCCCAGGCAGAGACTGGCTGAAGCCTTGAAACATGAGATTTAGGACATAAGACTGGAAGGGACACCTGGGTGACCAAGCCCAGCCCCCTGACACTAACTGTGTTACAAAATTCCACTCAAATTTATCAACTCCCTCTTAAAACTAATTCAGTTATTTGCCCCCACTTCTCCTCTTTGGGAGGCTGTTCCAGAAAATCACTCCTCTGATTATTAGAAACCTTCTAATTTCTAGCCTACATTTAATCCTGGCCAGTTTATACTCATTTGCTCTTGTGCCTACATGGTCCTTTAACTTATATAGCTCTTCACCTCCTTGGTGTTTACTCCCTCCCACAATTTATTTAAAGAGAGCAATCATATCCCCTTCTTAGCCTTCGTTTTGCTAGGCTAAACAACCCGAACTCCTTTAGTCTGCTCTTGTAGCAAGCTCTCCATTCCTCCAATTATCCTAATAACCTTTTTCTGCATATGCAGTTTGAATTCATCTTTCTTGAACATGAGTGAACAGAACTGCATATGGCAGTCAACCAGGGATCAGTGGTTTCAGGGGGCTGCCAAGGAGGGCTAGCGTTAGACTCACTGGGGACCAGGGCAGAAAGCTGAAGCTGGAGCCCTGACGCAGTGGGGTTGAAGCCTGAGCAACTTAGCTTTGCGGGGCCCCCTGTGGTGTGCAGCCACAGGCAATTGCCCTGCTTGCTACCAGCCCTGAGTTTTATATGCAGAAAAACAGTTGCTGTGGCACCGATGGGCTGTGGAGTTTTTATAGCTTGTTGGGGCAGCGGGAAACTCAGTAACAAAAAGTTTGAGAACCCCTGGATACGGTATTCCATATGAGGTCTTACCACTACCTTGTACAATGGCAGTAATACTTCCCTGTCTCTACTGGAAATCCCTCACCTGATATATTCCAAGATGGCATTTGTCTTTTCCACAGTCACATCACATTTACAATCTTATCAAGGATTTTTCTCTTCCTGTCTTGAACTGCCATGCAGATTTGCTGTTGAACATTGTCATATTTCACTCTAGAACTCATTGCCATTCAGTACTATAGTACTTTGTGATCCTTCCAAAGAAAGACAGTATAGATTTGGGTTACTCAGAATAATCACAATGGGAAATTTAAGATCATGTTTAAAAGAATTTTCACCATAACATTAGATTTTAATATTGTACTTATGTGATCTAGCACAGTATTGGTTTACTATGTTGGGGTATTTTAAAATATACTTTATTTTATGTTAAAATATGAAAATAATTATGTGTAAGTACATTTTCAAAACCTGTATTTTATTTGACATTGGATTTTCAGGAAAGCAATGGTATGAACCACACAAGTAGCATTTCATTAATCCACATCTGGTATGCAGGCAGTTCTGATCATATGCCTAATGCTAAACGTTTTTCTCTGATTCTTGGCAAAGTTTTAAATGATCAACAGAAACTGTGTCTGCAAAGTGAATGTATTAGTATATAAAGAAATAGTGACAAAAGACTGAGCTAAATAGACAAAACAGACTTTGTGCTTTGGGGCTCAATACTTCCTGAAGCTGAGTACCTCCGAGGAGGTACTGAACTCCTTCTACTCCCATTGATTCACTGGGATTTGAGAGTGTTGAGCACCACACAGCAGGCATTCAGTACCATGCAGGATCAGGCCCATAGAGTAGGGTGTTATAGAGTTTTTTAAAAAAAACACAATTGTTGCACCTCCTTAGAACAAGCATCTAAGAGAACCTTGATCAATGAAAGGAAAGAGACTGGCAGAAATGGAAATCAGATGATAACCCAAATTCTCCACTGCTGCGCGAGTTCTTCATTTTCTGGGTGCCTAAACTTGATACCCTGGGATCTGACTGGAAGAAGTGCTGTCACAGCTGCAACAGAAGTCAATGGGAGTTCTGTTTGACTATGCAAAGCGCTGTATAACACTAAGCACTCTGAAAAATCAGGTCTTAGGTGTTTCAAATTGGACACCCAAAATAGGACACCTAACAACCCTTCTCTGCCTCAGTACCCCATTTGTAAAATAAGGATATCAACCCCTGATCTCATGGGAAAATAAATCCAATGTTTGTCAGTCACTCAGATTCTCTACTGATGAACGCCATAGAAAGCTGCTGAGGAAATTAATAATGTTATCATCAGAGCAGAGTTTGAATAGTGTGCAGTAAATAAGGCCTTGTACCATGCACTGAACAATGAACACAACAAAATATTGAGTAGCTGCTCACTAACTGAGCACCGTCCTTTCTGTGTATTGAAAGAGGCAGAAGTCCTGCGGGGGATGGAGGGGGGGAATCTGTGACCATGTAATTAAAGACTGTATTCATGCATATGCACAAAGAGTTCAAATTAAGGTTGTATAGGCAACCTTAATCTGTCATTTAACTTGAGTGCTTTCTTACGTGCGTGCGTGCGTGTGAGAAAGAGATGGAGAAATGAGTTATGCAGTTTTATTTGTAGCGCACTTCTGGATCTTAAACTCTGCCCTAAGCAATACAAAGCAAATGTCACACAGTTTATACAGAAAGCCTCTAGCATCCCAGCTGTCTTCTATTTTCTAAAATCACTCTCTGTAGAATACCAAGGTTCCAATCCTCCTCCCATTGGAAGAAGTGATGACATTCTCATTGACTTCAATGGGAGAAAGATCAGGCTCCAATCCAGCAAGAAAAAATTATTTTTATTTCTCCCCAATCCAGATTAAAACAATAACACTTATTCTCATTCAGATCAACTCTGTCAAAAAACAGAAAAAGCCTTTGTAAAATGGGATTCACAAAAAATGACTCCTTCACCTGGTGGTTGTTGTTGAGCCCAGAAACCTTTACTCAGCTACAACCTCGGTTTTCAAGGCAGCAGTGTTTGTTATCTAAATGTATAGCCACACTGCGTTAGCTGAGGCAGGTGTACATCACCAGGCTACAAACTAAGTGCCTGAACCAATGAGGTTCTGAGTGGCAATCAGAAGGCATTTACCATGCAGGACTTGAACCTAAGTGAGTAGCTCATACAGCACTTGAATACAGGACTTCCTGGTTCCACATCTTCTCATGTAATTATTAAACACAAATGACATCACCCTGCCTCCTCTCCTGTACTATAATGATGCACGGTTCATTTGGAGACCACAAGCCAAATACAATTCTGACCTACAGAAGCACAACTCCTAAATTCAGTGGGGTTTCACCTGCTTTATAATACAGTTGAATTTGGTCCCCAGTCTCCAAGTACCATAATATTGCAGAACAGACTCTACTTTTTCATTGTGCTAGTAGTTCCCCAGTAGGTGCAGTATTACTCTTTCTAGCATATTTAAAAATCCTACCGACCTGACTTGAATCTTTTTATAGGTAGCAGATATTGTTTGGAAAAATAAAACAAATTCATTTATAGTGGTTTATTAAAAGTAATGGTTATGTCAAGACAACACAGAGGGGAAAATCTCAGTTGATCTTTTGTAATATTGCAGGTTTGCTGCTTCAGTGAGCTTACTGCAGCACACCCCGTTACATAATGTAACACAAAGTATTGACACACTAATGTAACCAGGCACAGTTCCAAAAATGTGTGGTTTACTGAACATCATGGTTTAAAGAATGGAGACTTAGTCAGCCCACTGCAAATGAACTTCAGCTTTACAAAGGGGAAAAAGTCTTTTCATTGTTCTTCCTTCAGACATGCAGATTGACCCTTGTAAAGAAGATACCATTAATGTTAACTCTGCATAGAAACAAATTATTTTCCATTCCTCTTTCATCTCTCTAGAGAAATAACTAAATAACTTGATAATCCATGTCTGTTTGTCATGTCACCATTTCTTATTTCTTTCACTCCCTCATTTCCCTTTTGTCTATTTATTTGTGAGGCTTCCCCCCCATCCCCTTTTGCTGCTTTTACCCCCATCTTTATTCTTTTTAAAATCTCCCTTTTCATTTCATCTTCTTCACTCCAGGTTTGCATAATACACAGGATCTTGGTGTGATTCTTGGAGGATAGGTCCATCAATGGCTATTAGCCAGGATGGGCAGGAATGGTGTCCTAGCCTCTGTTTGCCAGAAGCTGGGAATGGGTGACAGGGCATGGATCACTTGATGATAACCTGTCTGTTCATTCCCTTTGGGGCACCAGCCATAGGCCGCTGTCAGAGGACAGGATACTGGGCTAGATGGACCTTTGGTCTGAGCCAGTATGGCTGTTCTTATTAATATGTGGCATGCAAATGACCCCATGATTCTAAAACTGACACACAGGTCCCTGGCTGGGTCACATGGATGGCCACCCAGAAAGCTTGGGGTTTTGTGAAGAGAGGATCAGGAAGCTGGTAAAGAGACCAAAGATGATACAGGAAAGAATGGGTGGCTTTTGGAGATGCACATGTCTTGCAGTCTTTCAGGAGCAGAAACTGTGCTGCAGCATAGCAAACAAGCTCTGCCAAAGCAGAGTCAGGACAGACTGGATGGCTGTGATGGCAGAGCAGGATGGTCCTTCTCCTATGCACCATCTGAGCTTAACTCAGACAAATTATGTTCTGAAATCACACCAGAACAGGGGCTCTGCTTAAGCGTTCCACAGGGCAGATACTCACTCCAAAAAACTCCATCCAACTCAGCTTTCACTTGAACAGCTACCCAGATGCAACCTCCTGTCAGCCTCCCCTATTTTAAGAGATGATTTAAAGGGCAGCCAGAGGAAACCATTTACAAAATCCGGGAATTATGCTACATATTGTTGAATACCGTGCTGGGCCGGCTCTACCATTTTTGCTGCCTCAAGCAAAAAAAAAAAAAAAATCCGCCCGGACTGTGCCACCCCAAAAATGGATGGAATGCTGCCCCTTAGCATGTGCCACCTCAGGCATGTGCTTCGTCTGCTGGTGCCTGGAGCCGGCCCTGACAGCTGAATTGTGAATTACAGGGAGTATGACTGCTGCAGCACCCTTTGAAAAGGTGCATCATTAATGAGGTTAAGTAAGTAATTACAAAATAAAGGGCTTGCTCCTGCATTCCTTGCTCCCACTCAAGACATCTAGGGCCTAAATCAAAGCCCATTTACTTCAGTAGTGTTTGAATCATGCCTCTGTTCAGCTAAATGGAAATCTTCGGTGTGCAAAAAATGTAGAAATAGAGTGGTCACCATTAATGTCTTTACAATTTGGCCTCTCGCCTTGTTAACATTAGCAAGGAGCACCCAGTATATCCATATGGTTAGCTGACCATATGCATCACAGTAACATGAATTACTTGCAAGTAGCAATTGTCAAGATTGTAATGGTGACCACTGTATCAGTGCCTGGCAGCCCTTTTATCGCAGTGTCTGTAGTTTAGGAAAACAATGTGGCTGGGTGAAGAGAAAAGCGGGTAGAAGAAGGAGAGGGATGGACATCTAAGGCAGATTTTGAAAGGTTTGGACTATGTTTGCTTCCCTTGCAAAACTTGCATCCATACACTACATGTGCACTTCCCAAAATAGCTGCATGAAGTGGGTAACTGCCAGGGCCAGCTCTACCATTTTTGCCGCCCACTCAGAAAAAAAAAAAAGCTGCTTGGACTGCCACCCAAACTGCTGAAGCAAGGAAAATTTAAAAAAAGCCATCCCGACTGTGCCACCCCAAAAATTGATGGAATGCCGCCCCTTAGCAAGTGCCGCCCCAGGCACATGCTTCCTCCGCTGATGCTTGGAGCCGGTCCTGATGCCATGTGCCGGCACTTTAGTACTTAGATACAGACAGTCATAGGGTGTTACAGGAGTTCTCTTCACTTGAATGGCACCAGGGAACGCCCACTTTCTGCTGGATGCTGCTGCACAGGAAACAAGGATGGTTTAGACGGAGCCAATTGGTGGCAGGGAAGCTGGGAAAGGAGCTTGGATCCAGACTATGTTGTAAATTAAGCAACCCTGCAGTTTGGTGTTCATTTAATGTCCTCATCATATGTAGCCTTCTATCTCCCCTGGTCCTACTAGAAAATACAAATTCAATTAAAGATCAAACAAAGGGAAAATGCTAAACAGCAAGAACATAGGGGAAAGAGTCCCAGTTAGATGATACAGGCTATGTCTTCACTGCAGAGTTAATTCAAATTATTTACATTTGAGTGAAGTCCTCTTGAGTTAGCCTCACTTGATTGAGAGCAGCTGCACTTGAGCTGCACAGTGTGATTTCGCTGCAGTGATTGCATTCACCGCACACTGACTGCATTACCACAACTCATCAGTTGTGAAATCAAGCTGTAGTCCCTACCCCGATGAAGCAGCCAATCTAAGCTAAAAGCACCATCAAGTTAAGGAATTGTGTGAGAGAATGGGACTCAAGTTAGGACCAGCACTTTGATTTATAAAGTGAGTTAACTTCCCTATGAAGATGAACCCATAGTGAAAAAAATGCCTGCAATGTATCTGCAGTAGGACTTTGTTGGGTAGTAGCCCCCATGGAACTGCACCGTTGCAGAAAACCATTTTCCCCAGTCAGATGCACCTTGAGGCAGAAGCTACATTTATGAATTGCACTATTGCAACTAGCACTGGTGAGAGTGAACTAATGTAAGTTACAATGGTGTAGCGAGCCCATACTAAGCTCCCGTGTAAGGTGCAGCCAGTGTTCCATGTGCACACACAACTGCTGGGCTTGTGGGTGGCACAACTCCTAGGAGCAGTGGCCAGTCTATGGTATATAGCATGCATTCACATTCTGTTCATATTTAGGCAAAGAGTAGCTTAGCTGCACATCTTACACTAGTGTCCTTTCCTCTAGGTTCTCTTTTGCAGATCTCAGGAGAGTGGGAGTTGCAGCTGGGGCAGCAGACAGGGTGTCATGGCAACCCTTAATAAAGGAAGTACATTCTTGTGTCACAAGTACACAGTTTAGATTGCTTGTTCATGGGGTAGGATCAGTGTCTTCCTATATTTCTGAAAAAGTCTTGTATAATGGGGCCCCAACTGTGATTCAGGAGCTACAGCAGTACGAAAATATATGAGGAGGGAGGACACATGCTAGTGTCTGTGGATATGCAACCACATGTGCTACCCTTGGAGTTTATTATTTGTTTTCCAAGTGAAGGCACAGGGGGCAGAAGTGTAAAATAGACTTAAAAATGCAAACTTTGTTTAGAGAGTCCTCCTGTGCTGCTCTGGGCAAGCTGCACTGACAGAAGAACCAGGTAGAGCTAAGAGCTGCTGGTACAGCCTCAGCTGTTCTCAGCTTGGTCTGACCGGCATTGGGTAGAGCCATGAGTAACCAAGTTCCACACTTCTCTGTTCTCAGGCCTGCACTGATCAGGGCCTGGAGCAGACCTGGGAGCAACCAAAGTACTGTCTTGGGTGTTTTCAGGCCAGTATGTAGCCAGTAGGTGTGCAATTTGACAGACAGCAGGACCAGATTGCACAGGGAGGTTCAAATGCACAGTTGCAACTGCTCGCAGCACCTGCTGCCTATACCAGCACAGTGAAGGTGCAGGGCAACAGTGATGGATGCCAGTTCTTATCTTTGCTCAGAGGTAGTGCAATCTCCAAGGAAACCTCCAATTTTGTTTGTGATTATGAGGTCTATTACAGAGATGTTAATGGATTGCAATGCTAACCTTCCATAGTGTGCAGTGTCATTGATTTATAGGGAGGGAAAGCACGTAAAGTAAAATCATTATGGATAGAATTTCAGCACACTCCCACATTTTGTCTGGGTTTAGGCTGCTGAATATGCACGAGGGGCCAAACTCAAATTTCAAGGACTTATTTTCTCCTCTAAAGTAACTTCATCAAAACAAGCAAAATAAATGTTTTCACCCCTCTAGCCATGAGGCCGAGAAATACTACTAAGGACAAAAACTCCTTTAACAAGGGATAATCCTGTTTAACGTAAGGCAGTTGCATGTTCTGCCCCCAGTAGAGTGATAGAAGGAAAATATTAAGCCAATACTTCAGTAGCCAAAAGTGACCAAATAAATAAAAACAAGTATGCTTGCCACTTGTGTTCATGGCCCTTCAAAAGTCTTTTCTTTCTTTCTCCTGCACTGCCATCTGGTGGTGTTTTGTCAAAAAATGACTGAAACACAGTCTATAAAATCAGTTTAAATAGCTTTCTAGGGACACAATGTTTAGAGTTTCAATTCTGTTACTCATAGGCTTATCTTTGCTTAGTTTTCAAAGTGTTTTGGCTCCTGTGGCATAGACACCGTGATCCTGTTTGATCACTCATGTTTTATTTCTGCTATCCATAAAGGCTCTGAAGTCTGATTATTGGTGGTTAGTTATTACATGCAGGTAATTGTTAAAGTTAAATCCATTTAGATTAGAACCATTTAGATGAGAGTGCAAACTGCCACCCCTGGGATGCCACCCCTGCAATTGTGCTGCCCCAAGCACATGCTTGGTTTGCTGGTGCCTAGAGCCAGCCCTGGATATATGAAATGTTTGTTTTTTCCTAGTAGTCACTCAGGACCATAATTCTCCTATCTTAAAAAAAGCAGTGTTTTGTCTATCAATTCACCCAGTAAAGTCCTGGCTGAAATCAATGGGATAAAAAAGAACATCGACTTTAATGAGGCCACCCGTGAAGTTTCCTTTTCATCCTGCTAATGGAGAAGAAGGAAGGGTTTGTCCCTCATGCTGTTGAATGAGCAGGGAAATATAGCCCACAAACAACTGTGGATGTCTTGTGTGCTGCATGGCTCTCATCACACTTGCGATGTTGCCACTGGTTGATTCCCAATACAGATAGCCAGCAATAACCATTAAATGGACTTTAAGCAGCTTTAGGGGACCTGTAAAGGAAAGAAAAAGGTTTGTGCCCTATGTTATTCTTCACGATATTTTAAAAAGGCCTAAGTGTGCAAGGGGAGGTGGTTCCTACTTAGTAGTACTTTAGAAAGTCAGGTCTTGCCTATCCTGCAAGCTTCTGTGGATGACTGGAGAACTAGAAGAATGACATCTGGGAAGAGCAACCTGATTAAGAAGGTACATGGATTTTTAACTTGGGCTGTTTACAGCTCATTGGGCTTTGTCTTAGTTTTTGTAGACACATCGCTAAATCCCAAACCTGAGAAAAGCTCTCTTTATTAAAGATTCAACACCACAGGCTCACTCATTAAGAGCAGAGTAAACTCCCAATCCAGATCTGAGTTCTCCAACAAAAATAAAATAGAACAAGACTTGACATCCCTGCTAGTTAGTGTAAATATCCAGATGGATCTAGACTTATCTGCACACAAACTCATACTGAAATAACCACATTGCTTATTATTCACACCTTTTCTTATTTCAGTTCAAGCCTGTGTGCTCATATGGAGAATGAGCTATTCTGATTTATCTTTGAAGGGTCCCTGCAACAGGACTGGCCACCGCTTGAGCCACAGGTCACTACAGTCCCCTGCTACCAATTTCTCCCTTCTTCCAGGACCCTTAATAATCTTACAGTTCACAGGTAGTTAAAGCATTCCTGTCTAGTGGTCCCATTTATTGAGTTCTTTCATACTGGCTTCTGAGTCCCAGCACAGTCACTCTCTCCCTTCAAGTAGGGAGCCCCTTCTTCACAAAGCTCCATCCCAACTCAAAGTCTCTCAGGCTTTACCTGGGTGGAGCTCAGTCCTCTTCAGTCCCCTCATTTCCAGGCTCTCAAGGCCTTCTCCCAATCAGGGTCTCTAGTATAAGCTAGGCTCAGTACTTCTAGGCTTTACCTGACTGAAGCTCAACCTTCCGGTTCTGGCATCCAGACTTAAACCCTTCTCTTTGGCAGCATCTCTAGCAGGAGTTTCCTGTTCACTGCAGCTCTTCTCTAGCACCACTCCCTTGTTCTTCTCTGTAGGAGCCTTTCACATCTCTACAACTTCCTTCCTTCCCTCGCTCCCTCCCTTTGCCCATCCCCTCATTGCAGCCACCTGCTGCTCTTTATAGGGCAATCACCTGATCTCTCTCAGGTTTGGCTCAGTCTGAAGTCAGGGTTGACTAGCCCCAGCCCTCCAGCCCTTAAAGGGCAAGCCACCCTCTTACAGTCCCCTTTGGTCCCAAGTACATTTCCAATAGGAAAATTATGGGTTTGACGCAGGAGTATGCTGCACAGCACAACCATAACCTAGCAGAACCCCCTTGTTTCAGATCACCAAATCTCACAGAGCTTGTGCCCCACCAAGCTCCTATTATTATGACTTCCTTCCACTTGCGTTGCACTCGATACATTGTATCTTACATTATGATCGGCGGTTCTGCTCCTATTATTTGTATTCATAATGCTTTTTGAATTCCTAGTCCTGTGTATTTCTTTTGCATAGTTTGGTTAGCTGTAGTTTATATGGCTATAAGATAGACAGTTTTCGTACCTCACTAGTCAAGCATAAAAGATTACAGTAAATCCTGTTATTTTCACAAGTCTGGTAACAAGTGCATGATGGCATTATCAGTGGTGGAAATAATACATTTATTTCTGCATTCCTGATTTCATCATTTACTTTATTTCTTCAGGGGAGGAAGGGTGTGGGATGTCACAAACTATCACACTGTGGAGAGTCTTTCTTCTACTTGGAATTCCTAAATGGAGAGACCGTACTGTGTAAATTCAGAAGATTATAGTTAAACCTCTCTAGTATATATTTACCACTCCCTATTTAATATTTATCTGACCCTAACATAATATTGTCCCGAGGTTCTCTGAGACCACAGGAGATAGTTGTTCAAGTGCTGGGCAAATTTTTTTGTACTGAACTTTAGTTTCTTCATATGTGATCTCTTTAAGATATTACATCAAGAGTTGAGACCAATTCTCATATCTATATAAAGACCACTTTACCTTGCTCTGGCAGTGTAAAAGGGTCTTCAAGTGAGAGTAGTATAGTTTTCTTCCATATTACAGCCCCTTTACACTGCCAGAACAGTGTAAAATAGCCTTCATGCAAATGAGAGTCTGACCCTTTATCTCAGAGGGAAGGGGAAGGAAGGGGGAGATGCAAACTTCAAGCAATGTCAGTACTTCTTTTTCATTTTTCTTCTACATTCATCATATAACCTCTCTGACCAAACACTGATACATTCATATATTTTGGCACACGAGTGACAGTGGGTCTATTCTTTATCAAATGTTTGTCTAAAAGGGCCCCATTCAGATCTAGAAACAGGTTTTGGTTTCTTAGGCCAGCTTTTTCCCCACCGATTATACTTTCTGTGTGTTATTATTTTTGATATACTGGACTTTTTTTAAAGCTGGGTTGCTCATTTGTCAGGTGCAGAACTCTCTCCATTTTGAAATGTTCCAGTGTCATCACATACATGAGTGCTGGGTATTTTATTCCCTAGCCTCTCTGGAAAACAGTAACTGATGCCATTTTGAATAATGTCAATGTAACATAGTGTATCTGAGTTTGGATTCATGGTGTACGACAAGCAGAATGCAAATTATTCCCTAACAATTTAATTTCTCCTCAGGAAATAGTGCTTTTCGGGCCAGCAGCTGTCATCCAGGAAAGCATTGTCTCTTCTGGAAGTAAATTTGGGTGCACACACTTACAGCATTTATGTTCCTCCATTAGCAAAGCTCCAACAGTCTGTTCCATGCTCTGACAGCTCATGCAGCTCTGGGACTCTCTGAATATTGAAAGGACACAATTACAAAAAGCAGCCCTTGCTCCCATGCAAACATGCAGACAATGCATGCAGCATATTTGTGGAGTACTTGGAGACAAAAGAGATTTTGGTACAGTGGTGGCTCATGTTAATTGCACAGCTATCACAAGATAATGTGATAGTATTAACATAAATGACTATATATTACCATTATTCTTAGCACTCAATATTAAGTACTGGTATTTATGATGGTGTTCACTCCTTCTAGTTCATAAAACAAAATCTGAAAATATCTTGGTTGAGATTATTTTCTAAGGCTTTTGAACAAGCTTAAGAAACATGTGGGCAATGTAATGCCATTAGCTGCCTCTACCCACAAGTAGCAAGTGAGTAACCTGACCTGCCAATTACCCTCAAAGATGAGGACTGGCAGTTCTGTACTCAGTAAGTGAAGAAATGTCATTTTAAGAGGTATTAGCGTAGGTACCCTCAACAATAGCTAGTCAGTCAGAGTACAACTAATTTACAATATTTGGCCAGACTGCACTGTGCAGACATGATGACTGTGGTAGCCTACCTTAGGTTCCTAAGTTCTAACAGCTTTCTTTAAAGGACATGGGAGAGGGTAGGACTAGTGGAGATTCTCTGTGCAATTTTACCTGCTATATGTGCATACTGGGTGTGAAGGTAGCTGGATAGAATGGGAGTCACTGGGTGCTGAGGAAGGTGTGCTGGCTGAGGGAAGCTGGAAGTCCGTTAGGTTCTTCCTTCTCCTCCCGCTCCCCCAACCCCTCCCCACCCTACATTCAGCTCTGGAGAAAGCTACTCCACAGCATTTTGAAGTGCTGCTTCTGATGGAGCTGAGCACTGTCTGAGGAGGGAGCTGCGACGGAGTTGGGTAGGGCAAGGATGAGCAGAGCAATGAAAGTGGCCATAGGGAGAGAGCAAAGCTGCTTCTTCCCTCCCACTGGATCTTAGCACCCATTGTATACTGAAGTGGATAGAGCCCAGCAGATGTGCCCTCATGACTCACCTGTGGGTCACTCCCTGCTAATTGAGAGACATTGGTACAGATCATTTATGGCTGTGCACCGGTGGCTTCAGTCCCTAAAACTGTCACTGGTCTCTCAGATTAGCACCGGTCAAAGAAAACTCAGGAAAACAAATTCTAAGACAAACAAGTAGACAAGGGGCAGGAGGAAGAGGTACAGCAAACAATATGATTGGCCACATCTTGTTGATACATGTTTTTGGATAAAGTATTTTTAAACCATCCCTAATTGCCCCTCAGCCATGTTAAACCTCACACTGAAGATTTACCTTCCCAAAATACCACAGCATTGGAAATTGTACTGTTTTGAAGGGTCGGTCAGATGTAAATCAAAGGGTTATTAGAACTTCCTGTTTAATCATAGAATATCAGGTCTGGAAGGGACCTCAGGAGATCATCTAGTCCAACCCCCTGCTCAAAGCAGGCCCAATCCCTAAACAGATTTTTGCCCTCAACCCCTAAATGGCCCCCTCAAGGATCAAGCTCATAACCCTGGGTTTTGCAAGCTAATTCTCAAGCCACTGAGCTATCCCTCTCTGCTATAATTGTGCATATTTAATATGCAACTTTGGGAGTCTTCTTTCTCCCCAGGGCTGCAGACTTGGATTGAAATGTAGTCTTAAAATGGATGTCTCTTTCCAGAGACAAAGAGGAAGAATTTTATGCAGAATGGCTTCCCTCCTGCCCAGATACCATGCAAGAAGATTCAGAGAAGATTTCATTATATCTCACCATGGACTAACTTACAGAACTCTTAACTCCCCTGTATATAATTTTGGAGAATCCACAGGACCCACCTGGACTGAAACACTGGGCCCTTTTGGTTTAGTTTTGTTTAAAACCCAGACAGGTAAAAATGTAACATCCTTTGTGTTAATGTATCACATTGCTGCTGACTGAATATGCATGGAGTTACCAATAAATAACATATTTTAAAAAATAATCAATATCATCTTTAGAAAAATTGGCTGATAGGGATACAAAGCCAGCTGTACTGAATGGTGCAGTTCAGTATCAAGTTCTCAGACACATTTTTTTTTTCGGTATAAGAATGTTAAATATGGCTATTCCTCTGGTAGCCCATCAGACGCAAGTTTAGATCCCATTTCAGAGCAGTTGATGAATTCACAGGCACAGAATTTACCACAACACAGTATCCAAGAGCAGCATAAGCCAAACAGACTTTGGCTAGTGGTCAGAACTTGCATCTTGGAATGCACTGTATAAGTCAAAAGGTTCCAATGACACTTCATTAGGGACACTGCCTAGAAGGATTTTTTTTTTTAATTGCTTGTGGTAGGGCCAGGCATGATCCAAGCAGCCGGAGTCCCCGACTGAGCAGAGAAACCTTCTCTGAGCTTTCAGGTTTATTTATCGGTTTTTTTTTCTAGTGCAACTGAAGTAAAGCCCAGGAAACCCATGCCACTGTCTGAAATGAAAAATGAAAACTCTGAAGAAAGAACTTGAATAATACTAGCTGAAGTTTTGACCTAGAGTTTGTAGCATATTGGAGTAAATGATTTCATTGCATATTCCATAGTACAGAAATTAGATAAGAAACAGTAATAATAAAAGCATAACAGGGGATAAGGTGTGTATGTGTTTTGATATTTTTTGTCTCTTTGATGACTATTTTAGGTTAGATTTCCTTTGATTTTTCATGTCTATTTTTGTATTCATTTTACTAAATTTTTCAAAGGCCTTCAAAACACAGGGAACTCTAGAAATAAACATTTGTTGTTATTATAGAAATTCAAGGGCCACATGCTCTTCTCCCGTGGCTTCACCTTGGAAATGGAAAACCTGCTCAAAAACCTTTAGTAACTTACTGAATTTCTACCCCATGTCCCTTGCATGTTGCCTAGAAATAGCTTGTACTAAGCTAATGCCTATTGCAGACCATGAGAGCTGTTTCCACCTATAAACAGAGAAGTCGGCACGTCAGAGGCAACTTGACAGACTGGCACAACTCCAATTCTCCTCCCATCCCTAAAGCACCCAGTGAAAGCCTAGATGTGCTGAACAATTCTTGGTAAGAAAACAAACAGGTGAAAGGTTTGTCTCCATTTGAAAGATGTTAAATGTAAGATCATTCTCATGTTAATATTGCTAATGCCTGCAGTTTCCCAATCAGACCCCTCCCTCTGTTTGATGAAAGGATAGGGTGAATGACTAAATGGATCCCGTCTGAACTCCTGTATCAACTTGGGCTGTTGGGGAATTCAGTGAGAAGAAATAGTGATGCCCCCTTGCAATGCAGAGATTTGTTTATGGAATGTGTATATTGTTTTTTTCTCCAATACTGATTATAGCAATTGCAATGTTTTATTATTTTATTTCCTTCCCAGTGCAGGAAGCAGGGCAAGAATTATTTTCATGAGGAAAAGGAGATTTCAGTGAAGATTTACAGTCAAGCAGGTGAAAGTTGGAAAGCAAAATACTCCTCGTTCCTGCTGGTAATGACTCAAGAACCAAAAATCAGAGGTATATAAAGGCTTGTGTGCGATGAGCTTGTTTCACATGTCCATCTCTGTGGCAATCCACAAAGGCTATTCATTCTTGTAGAGTTCATGCTTTTAGCTCTGGTAGGCCTGGGTTCAATCCATGGTGTGTCAAACCACCACACTTGCAAAATAAATAATTAAGATTATCCCGAATAAAACTGTTCCTGATTTTTAAAAAAAAAGAGGTGACTTGAAAGACATTAGCATCCAATCCCCTAAATATTGAGTTGATAATGAAAATGGTGACAAGTCATCGCAAATAGTAAAGCTAGTATGCGCACCATTACACTGAAGAGGAAAAAGAAGGAAGACTGCCGCAATTAGACGTCTGTATAACGAGACGAACAGCCTGAATTGTAGTAGGCACTGTTTACAAAAATGAAACAAACACAGACACATGCCTCAGTAAGTGCAAAAACATTTATAACAAGGAGTCTTGCAAACTGAGCAATTAGTACAATGGAAACATCCTATGCCTTAGGAGATCAACGGGATTGCAAACTCAGTGAAACGCAACAAGCATTCAGTCTTGCCTGGACACCAAAGCAGGCCATGCTTTCAATTCCCTAACAAGCAACAATGGAAAAATCAACAACCAACCATGTCTGACATTCCCACCACAGCTGGCATCAGCAAAACAGGCCAATAAATGCTTGAGCAAAACTATATAAAAGCCAAAGAGAGAGGCCCAGCAAGACCATTCTAAAAACCTTGAGAGTTTCACATCAGACCAATGCAAAAGGTTTACAGAAAAATTGTGTTACACTTCAGTAAGAAAAAGTATAAAAATAGCATCAGTAATGGATATCCAGTTACTGGACTATATTGCTAGCAAGTATATCATCTATCTATCTATAAGCACATCTTACAATATTATAGCATTATGTAAACCTGGGAGCCTCTTTCATATTGTTCTACTCAGAGGTGTGTTTAACTCCATGCAAAGACAGTAGTCTAGTGCAGTGCTTCTCAAACTCTTTCATACTATCAATAATTTCTTAAGATAAAGATCGTCTTGATGATCACCTACCCACTTACATCAAATCCCAATACCTTCCCTACAGCACCTATAGTGCTGGATTACATGAAAATGTGATAAAGGCAATATTAAGGAGCTAGAGGAAAATAAACTCACTTTCATGCAATAAGTCCAGCTGCTAGGTAATACCTCTGCATTTTGTATTTGGGCTGTTTAATTCCTGTCCATGGGTATAGAGCTTTCCATTTATTACTACTGTTCTTTCCTCATTGCCTGCAATTCCAACTGCTTTTGGTTCTAGCCTCCTAGTTTGGTGTCCTCTGCTAGGGTGACCAGACAGCAAGTGTGAAAAATCGGGACAGGGAGTGGGGGTAATAGGACCCTATATAAGAAAAAGACTCCAAAATCAGGACTGTCCCTATAAAATCAGGACATCTGGTCACCCTATCCTCTGCAGATTTGATCACGGTTGAATGAACAGCAGTCCCCAGATATAGAAAGACATGAAGCAGCTGTATAAAAGAAACTTGTTTTTTCTTGTTCTTTATTATAGGTTCAGTTAATCAAATAAAAGCTTTGGGAAATTCTCAGAGTTCTAGAACAGACTACAATTAGCAGCAACTCTCACTGGTTGAAGAGCGATGGTTGCTTCACCTTAGTGACAGAAGTAATGCTCTGTGGATCACCACTGGAGAACCCAGCTACTGGTCTAATAGAGCAGACTGTGTAACAGAACTTGTGTGTCCGGCTTTCAACTCTCCCTCACTGTGTAGCCTACACATGTTTACCTATCACTCAGAGGTGTTATGAGGATTAATTAATTGGCTGAGAGGAGTTTTAAGATCACACAGTGAAAGGTTTTCATATATGCTAAGTATTATAAATCTATCTCAGTTAAATGCAATCAGTGTACTACATATCTACCTTTATTTCCAAACTAGCTTATAGACCCCTTGGTCATCATTACATTTTCTGGTTCCAGCTTCTTTTGTCTGTAATTATGAAATATCTGTAAATAAATTCAAACATTTAAACTATTTTAAGATACATATTGATTTATGTGTTAGTCCTGGAGCTCTTTATTAAATGGCTACTGGTATCAGCAAACAAAAGAGAGGTATGTTCGGCTTAATGTATCTGATTGGCTAATGGGTTTTCACTGCATTTCAAGGTTATATACTTTTTTAAATTATATGCTAGGCATAATCCCAAGCAGAATCACTAATTCTGGCTCCTGAAAAAAATCAGTGTCATGACATTGACTGATGCTGCAAAAATTTCATCACCAGAAGATGGCACTTGCTATATGTGTTATAACACTCCTGAAACAATGAAGTCATACAGTCTGCTGTAAGAGTTTTAAGAGACCTGTTAAATCACTGATTTCATCCCACTCTCAGTCCAGGAATTAATCCCTAGATAGAGGATATATAAGTATTAAACTGATAATACACTGGACTTCCACTGGTTTCTATGGGAACAGAACTGGGCCCTTGATCTTAGGCAAAAGGACACGCTGAAGCGCTATTTTATTTTTTACAACCCATACATTTGTATGGAAGAGTATTTCTATTATCCTTTCTCATCTTTAGTTACTAGAGCTGGTCAAAATTTTCATTCAAATCTTTTTTCCAAAGAAAATTGTCTTTTTTCAAAACTGAAAACTTTCACAAGAGTCTTTTAATTTTATTTTAAAAAAACCACTCTGTTTTTCCTTCAATACCAAAACATCTGAATGTTGAAATTTTGAATTTTTGTATTTCCTACTTTTCCTTTATGCCAATTATGCCAATAGAATGAAAGATATTTCTTTGTTTTTAGGGTTTTTTACCCTTTTTTCCTTTTCTTTTTTCCCTGCTATCTGTAACTTTTCAAAACTTCCTCTACTTTGGAGCAATTAGAATGGCAAAAGGAAGAAAAAGGCAAAAGAAAAGAAGAAAGGAAATTGAAAAAACGTGGACATTGTTTATTTTATTGGAGAGGGGGGAAATAAAGGAGAAAAGCTCTAGGTGGTAACTTTCATTTGATACTTAAAAAGTTTTAAATAGTTTGTGTATTATCGCAGGTTCTTAGCAATGCCCACTTTCACTTGTAAAATAGTTTCCATTCTAAACCCACATTTCCACATGCTCCTGACTCTCTGAAACATCAGTTTTTTGGGGTGAATTTTCCTTGTGAAGAGTATGCCCTTGGGGCTCCCTAAGCCTAAGGGTTCATGGCTTCAAAAGAAGGAGATAAAGATAGGGAGGGTGGCTGTATGTGGTATTATTCCCATGACAAACCCACAAGAAACTATGGGAATTAATACCAAACCTGCTAGCACTAATTCCTGAAGATCCCCACATGTCAGCAAACCCACTCAATAGAGGAAAAGCAGCAAAGAATCCTGTGGCACCTTATAGACTAACAGACATTTTGGAGCATGAGCTTTCGTGGGTGAATACCCACTTCGTCACTTTGGAGCATGAGCTTTCACCCATGAAAGCTCATGCTCCAAAACGTCTGTTAGTCTATAAGGTGCCACAGGATTTTTTTGCTGCTTTTACAGAGCCAGACTAACACGGTTACTCCTCTGATACTCAATAGAGGAAAGACCATTTGCAGGTCAGGAAGTTTTGGCAACATGACTCCAGCTGAGTGCTGTCAGGAGGAAAGAGAGGGGACAGAGACTAACCCACAGCCCTCTGGGAATATCTTGAGAGCCATGAGCTTTTTCTATAAGGAGATTCATATGCTTGAGTGCTGCGTGAATATCAATACTTCTTGCTCACTTTCTAGGGAGGCAAACCCCATCCATCTGGGACAATCTGTATCATACCACATGTTCTGTCAGAATTTTCGTACCTTGTTACATTCTGAGTAATGGTAGCAAGAAGTAAAGAATGAAGAGAGTATCAACTGGCTTCCAGAAAGTCTTTGGGGACTTGTGCAGGTGATATGCACTAACTTTCCTGTCAGGGGGTATATTTTTGTAAGGCCTTGTTAAGCTGGAGTCCAAGAGATGGCTGAGTCATGACTCCCTCCTTGCTTTCAGAGAGCTCTAGAGGAGAAGGCAAAAATTTGGGCCTGATTCTCCCACTGCTCACACGTGGCATAGGCATTTATAGCTAAGTAAGGTGAGGTTTGTAATGCTAATAAGTATGGATACAATTTTGTCACTGTAAAATTAGGCAAAATTCATGGAACAGCCATGGTAAAAATGTACAAAATGAGGGTTTGGTCACAGCAACAAAAAAAATGTGTAACAATTTAACAATAAAATATTACAGTGTAACATAGAGGTTGACACTGACCCAAAGGCTGGGTGGCCTGCTGAGGTGAGTCCTGGTGAAGGTGGCACTCCATCCCCAACCCCCGTTGCCGGGGACTGAAGCCCAAACCCAAACCCTGCTGCTGGGACTGAAGCCCGAGTCCCGCCACCTGGGGTAGAAGCACAAGCCTCACTGCCTGGGGTTGAAGCCCGAACTCATGGACATCTCTTAAAATCATGAACTCTGTGATCCCTGTGACAGAATCATAGCCTTACTAATAAGTGATTGCAGAATTTGGATTCGTAGCATTTTACACCTACATGGCACTTGCGGTGCACAGGTGTAAATAACTATACACGGTGTCAGGCAGGAGAGAATCAGGCTCAGACTTTGTGTTAGAGGAGAACCCTGGGCAAAATGCACACTCTATCGGGGAGTTCCTGGGTCCAGAACTTTCTGTTACCTCAGTATAAATCAGGAGTAACTGTGGATCCAATTTCCCACTACCTTGCACCTTATGCATTTGTCTACACCTTGACAAAGATGACTGGAAAGTGGATATGGAACAAAGCCAGACTAGAATGCTAGTGTTTCACACCCACTGTGCATAGGCATAAATAACTGGACAAAGTGCAAGGCAGTGAAGAATCAACCCCAATGGAATTAAAATGATGTAAAAGGAAAGGAAAATTGTGCAACATCTCTTCAGACACATAGAGACTCTCTCTCCTTCCTCCAGCAGTGGCAGCCACTTGGGGACAAGAAGCAGCTCTTTGGTGAAGCTGTTTCCTGTCAGCTATTGAGGATCAGTTTTTAGAGATGCATCACCTACAAACTGGGTTTATATCAGCCATAGAGTAGGAAGGCACAAATAACTAAATTTCCTGTCATGATGACTTTTGCTAAACCAAATTTTATGGAATTACTGAAGAATAAGATGTATTTTCATGAGATCATTTTAATTAAGATGAACTTTATGTACAGCATGCTGTTTGTGACTACAGTTAACTAGGAAATTTAACATGGGTGCAGTAGAGAGACTTTTACTTAGACTAGTTTTATACTGTAACAGTTCTACAGAGAGAGAACAGACAGAGATTTGGTCGTAGGATAGCTGGGCCATAGTTTAACTCAACTTTCACAGGAGCATTGTGGTGGAAAGAGTTCAGGAAGCTTCTTCCCAAGAAGAGCATGTGTGCAGAACCCAGGCAGAATGCTGACCTAGCACTCAGAGGTAAGTAAGGAGCTAATTATTTATTGCTCTTTGTATTACAATAGCACCCAGAAGCCCCAATCTGGATCGAGGCCAACAGTGATGAAAAGTCCATCCAGGAAGCTTGCAGCAGTACAAAGTTGTCATTACCTCATCTCTGCTGATGGGCCCCACAGGTAGTGAACAGAGCCTCCCAAATGGGCAGCACTGATTGATGAGGGAACCAGCGAGGGAGCCTGAGATGTACTGACAGAACAGTTTCTTCCACTGGCTCCTTTGGAACCTCTAACAGAAACTCAAGGTGCGCCCAAAAAGAATCATCTAGGGCTGGTGCTCTCACTTCCACCCTCACAAGGATGAATTCAACCTTCCTTTCACTGGAGCACAGTGGACCAGGCTGGCCTAGGAGGTGCAGTTTGCACCTCCCTGCACCAGTGAGGGTGAACTTTGCCCAATATATAATTACTATTGGAAATTTGACTGCAGAAATTAAAGGAAAACCGGATCAAATAAGGTATTATACACAACCGCATATATTGCACTATTTTATATTGCTAAGAATTGGTTTCAGAACAGAGCATATAGAAAATACTGATATTACGTGTATTGCAACATACTATAATTTCACTATATCAAATGTTTTGCCTGGTCTGCTGCTCTCAAGAATCCCAACTTCTGCCTTCACAAACAGCTGCTCTCTCCAGGGCCTGTGACCCTCTCATGTATATTCTTCTTCTTGTGCATTTCTTTGTGCCCTCTAGTGCCTGCCTCTGCCACCAGTTTTAACTTTTAGCTGCTGCTCTCCTGGACTGCTGTCCCAGCACTATATCCACAGTCAGATCTAATATAAATGTGTTATTTTCACTGATGCAACAATTCATTCTTTTTAACTCGCTACTTTAAAATATGTTAATTTCCTCAACATTCAAAATTATGACCTCAGGCACTGATTTCAGTGGAAACAATCCCAGGCCCCTCATTTATGTAGGAGGACCTTAAACACATAGTCACAATGCTTTTCATTTGAATCAATTTATTAAAAATCTATTAGGCTAAATGGTTTAGAACACTTAAGTTGGAGGGCAAATCAAACAGCGACAAAAAAAATCAGTGATTTGAAAAGCAACTGAGCAAGTGAAAATACCGTAGGTTGAAATTTAACAATATAGGGAAAATATATAAGCTCAACATTTCATATTATTATAAATACACCAAATCTGAAAAAAAAACAATATTAAGATATTTATGGCCACTTAAATAGAAAACACAATTTATTCTGAATTCTCAGATACAGTATCAGAAAGAGCATGTAGGACATTAAACTATACAGATTAAGACTGCAAATTTGAGAGGTGTGGATCACTCATAACATCCATTGGAATTGTGCAAGTCAGTTAGCGACAAAGCCAGGAACAGAAACCAGATCTCCTGACTCACAGTCTCCCATGTTAGACCACTTTCCCCCTCACAATTAATAATGGCATTTTGCATTTGTGTCTTCATCCATGCCTCTCAAAGCATTTTGTCATGATGAATAAGTATTATTGTCACCATTTTACTGATGGGGGAAATTGAAGTGATTTGCCCCAGGTAACATGGTGAGTCATTGCTAGTTACCAGAACAGCACTGGCTTCCAACCTGCAATCCACTAATTAGGTGCCCGATCCAAAGCCCATTGAAGTCAATGAGAGCAGTGGTGGATTTAGAGTTAATGGGGTCCTGTGCTCAGCTTCATTTTTGGGGTCCCCCATGGGACCCAGCCAAGAAAAAGAACATTCTCTCTTATCTCCCCCATCCCATTTTTCATTCTTTTTTTCTTCATCCTTGTCCTATTTTATAAATAATAGGAAGTAATGAAAATAAAGTGAGGTACCTTGAGTGTTTTTGTAGTCTAACTTTTTTTTCACAGACCACTTGAAAAGTGCTGAGGGTCTCAGCGGACCACTTAATGATCTTTCCAAATAATGTTTGTACCATTAGCTAACTATTGTAAAGTGCTTTGGATAAGAGCACTTTATAAAAAAAAAAAAAACATAATAACCTTTCCTCGGTCCACCTGAATGGAGTTCTCGGACCGCAGTTTGAGAACTTCTGGTCTAGAAGAAAGCTTATATTTGCATTACGCTAACATGAAAAAATAAGAAGTATAGATGATGCATAAAAAAAAAAGTTAACTTCCTCTGAAGAAACTTATTCAATTTGAAAAAAAATATTTTTTCAGATAGCTTTTTTCTACACTTTTTCTTTACAAAATAATCAGTTAAGGCACAATTAAGGCACAAAATAATCAGTTGTAAAGAGGCACTTCCAATTGTATCTAGTGAAACCACAGCTTGTGTAGCTTGTGTAGTCACAGCACGGCGCTGGGAGAGAGCTCTCCTAGTGCTCTAAAAAACCCACCTCCACGAGGGGAATAGCCACCAGCACTGGCAGGGGTGAACGAGAACAGTACTGAACACTCACCTGAAGGTGAGGGGGGCACGGTTCCATCGGCAGCCACCTGAGTGCCCTGCTGCCTCCGCGCACTCACCTCTGCTGGCCTCCTCTGGCCACGGGCTCTGCGCCTGCTCCTGCGGCCCCCCATCCCCCAGCTGCCCCCCTCCCCCATGGGCTGCACACAGCTGCCGCTCACCAGGCAGTGGAGAGTGGTGCAAACGCAGGCCGGAGGACTCTGGAGGAGCAGGGTGCTGCCACGCAGCTGGTGGACGGAGGGAAGCAGTGGTTTCCCATTCAAAGCACTGCTTCTCTCCAGCCTAGGGTGATCAGATGTCCCAGTTTTATAGGGACAGTCCTGATTTTGGGGTGTTTTTTAAATAGGCTCATATTGCCCCTCACTCCATTTCCCAATTTTTTCACTCTTGCTGTCTGGTCACCCTACTCCACACAGCTGCACGGCCACCCTGTGCTCCTGCTGCATCTTCTAGCCCACGTTCATGGCACTCATCGCCACCTGTACCTCCCGCCTGCTCCCCTGAGGCTGCAGGTGAGCCTCCCTCCCTGCTCTTCTGCCCCCCACAGCTTCTGCCCCCATAGTTGCTCCCCCCCCCGTGGAGCGGGCTTCCCGAGTGCCCGGCCCTGGGGCCCCTGTTGTTGGGGGGCCCCGTGCCAGGGCATGGTATGGTTCACAGTCAATCTGCCCCTGAATGGGAGTCTTGCCATTGACATCCATGGGCTTTGAATCAAGCAATCATTGAGATATTGTCTCCCTGTTTGTATGTGTGGATGTGAGCAGACCCCAGAGCACATTCTTCGGATGCACTGCTGGCCTCATTTTCAACCTCTTAAACACAACTGACTATTGTAACCCCTGGTGTAGCGCAATATCTATCTTGTTACCATATAGCTCTCTTGTTAAATGCTAATTAGAATACTTGTTAACTGATTATTCAAAATGTAATTACACATTTAGTGCTAATGTAATTTTGGGTTTCATTCTGTACCAACCAGACTTACAATCTACATATTCATGAGCCTCAGAGGATGCTCATATAAAAGTCAGCTGAATTTAATAAACATGACAAAAACTGGCTTATTGTATCCAAATTAAAGCTCAAGGCACATCATTTAAAGTGCTACCTTGTTTTATGTTCTTGGGTTACTGAATTAAGGATCATTTTTCAAAACAAGTCCACACGAAAGACTCCTAAACAAGATCCCATGCTTATGTATTATGGAATGTGAGAATGAATATTCCATCAAAGCAGTAATCAATGTGTCACTTAATATTAATGCTCAGGGAAATACCCAACTGCAAATACAATAGGCCAAATTCTCTTTTCAAATATACTGGTGCAACTAGCCATATATGTCAATAATCAAAAGAGGTATTGTCTCAGAATAGGAATGCCGGAACCTAACCATTCCAGACAAAGTAGTAAACCTGCATATTGTTTAGCTATATGATTGGATTAAGACTGGAAACAGCGATGCTTACAGGAAATTGCCAGCTGATAAAGAAAACCAGTGCATACGCTTTTGAAGAAACTTATTCAGAACCATTGGCTATGCCCATAAGTAATGTATGTAACACTCGTCTTCCCTCACATTTGTGCTCTCATTGTGTGTTACACTCACTTGTTACAGCTTGTCTTAACGTAGATAGTAAGTTCCCCAGGCAAGGACAACGTGTCTGTACATTGTCAAGTACAGTGGAACCCCAGTCCTGCCTGGGGTCTTGGGACACTACCACAATCATAATGATAAGTAATTAGATTTAAGCCAAAAATCATCCTTGTTCACTTCTAAGGAGTTTTGCCTGACTAAGGACTAATCAGGACTCTGCAACTCTCCAAAGGCAAGTTAAAAATCCCATGAGACATTTTTAAAAGAATGGAGGTAAGTGGCATGTCTTGGCCAAAAATTCCCTCTCTCATTATAATGATTATTTCAAGGCTTTGTGAGCTTTTGGTGAGCACGTGATGAGTGCTTGTTTGCCTCCACAGTCACTGAATTACTCATTACTTTGTAAACAGCTTTGGGATACTTTGAGTGTGCAAGATGCCACATAAAAGCAACTTCCATTATACTCAATTTACTTGTTTGTACGTCACAACCAATGAAATGGGGAAATCTGTAAGTTAAAGGAACATAAAACCAGTTAAAGTCTCAGTTCATCAAGATTAGTGCGGCATTTCTTAAGTGTTTGTTAGAGGAAATTCATGTATGGCCTCAGGAGTGCTAGCGTGCATGCCTCTTCATAGTGAGACAAGGTGGGTGAGGTAATATCTTTTATTGCCCCAGCTTCTGTTAGTGACAGAGCCATGCTTTCGAGCCACACAGAGCTCCTCTTCAGGTGATGCTCTGAGCAAAAGAAGAGCTCCGTGTGGCTCGAAAGAGTGTCTCTCTCACCAATAAAAGTTGGTCCAATAAAAGATATTACCTCACCCACCTTGTCTCTCTAATATCCTGGAACCGACACAGCTACAACTACACTGCATGCCTCTTCACAGTAATTTTCACAGAATTGTTTTTTATTCTGCATGAAAACTATGTTACTAGAGTATTAAGGTTGTATAGTGATGGACCCAAAAGTCAAGAAATCCCATAAAGCAGTGGTCACCAACCTGTTGATCGTGATTGACTGGTCAATCCTAGAGACTCTCCCAGTTGATCGCGATCTCCGGCCATGGCAGAGCAGCAGCGCTGCCTGCTGCTAAGGCAGGCTCCCTGCCTGCTGTGGCCTTACGCCATTTTGGAAGCAGCCAGCACGTCCCCATGGCCCTGCTGAGGTGGGGGGCATACAGGAGTCTCCAAATGCTGCTCTTACCTGCAAGCACCACCCCGGCAGCTCCCATTGGCAGGGAATGGGGAGCTGTGACCAATGGGAGCTGTGAGGGCGGTGCCTGGAGAGAGGGGCTGCACACAGAGACATGTGGCTCCCTCAAGGGCTGCAGAGACGTGTTGGCTCCTTCCAGAAGTGGCGTGGCCACGTGGTGCACTACTGGCTGGCAGGGTGGCCTGGCTCATGATGCTGCCTACCAGGAGCCACCCAAGGTAAGTGCCCCCCTCCTGAAACCAGGGCCCACATCCCAGCCATGAGCCCCCTCCCAGAGCCAGCACCCCATACCATCTCCTGCACCCTGAATCCCCTTCTGAGCCCCAAACTCCTGCTCCAGCCTTTACCCCCTCCCTGAGCCAGCACCTCGTATCCTCTCCTGCACCCCAACACTCTGCCCCAGCTGGAGCCCCCTTCTTCACCCATACTGCCTCTCAGAGCTTTCACCCCCTCACCCCCCCTCATCCCAACCCCCTGCCCCAGCTCAGTCTGGAGCCCCCTCCCACACTGTGAACCTCTTTGCCTCAAGCCCAGAGCCTGCATCCCCTCCGGAACCCCGACCCCCTGCCCCAGCCCGGTGAGAGTGAGTGAGGGTGGGGGAGAGTGAGCGATGGGTGAGGGGATGGAGTGAGAAGGGTGGGGCTTCAGGGAAAGGGCAGGGCCTTGGGGAAGAGGCAGTTGCCCTTAAATTCAAAAAATGATCTTGGGTGTAAAAAGGTTGGACCACACTGCTATAAAAGCTAATGATGGAGATGGGGGTGGGAAATCATAAGGGAATTCAGTTTCTAGGACTTCAAAAATCTATCAGCTTCCAAAAATTGCAAGTAGTATTTATGAATTCCATAGTCTGGAACTGTGTTGCTAGACACTACCTGAATGTTGACAGTCTTGTCCAAAAACACTGGAACCCAAATGGACACATATTGCTACACAGATGTCTGCAGCATGTAGCTAGCTGAGTGGAACTCTATAGTTCCAGCCTTGACTGAGGCCTGCTGAGTAGTGAGGAAAATCTGCACCATAAACTTTACTTGTTTACTTGTATAGTGTGAGACAGACTAGGATCCTGGTGAGCTGTGGTGCTGAGACAAGAGGCAGTGACTCTATATCCTACAGGGAGCATTAGAGAAGCTTGCAAAAAAAGTGCCTGAGATGAGTTTCTAAGGGCATGGCTACACTTGCGAGTTAGAGTCCATTAAAGCAACCCTGTGCGCTCTAACTCACAACGCGTCCACATTGGCAAGGCTCGTAGAGCGCTCTGACTCCACAGCTAGAGCGCTTCTGGAATAACATTTGATGTGCCCCCGCTGTGTGGACACCCTAGTCTGTTAATGCACTCTGCTCAGCCTCCAGAAGTGACACACAATGCCTGTTCTACCAACTCTTGTCATCAATTTGAACACTACTGCCCTGCCCTCAGGTGACCAACTGTCAGACCTGCCCTTTAAATTCTCCTGAAATTTTGAAAATCCCCTTCCTGTCTGCTCAGCCAGGCACGGAGTGCTCTCAGTGAATCGTTCCTGATGACTATGCCTCTACGTGCCAGGCGATCCCCTGTATGGAGCAATGGCAAGGTGCTGGACCTCATCAGTGTTTGGGGAGAGGAAGCTGCCCATTTCCAGCTGCACTCCAGCCGTAGGAATTACGATACCTTCGGGCAGATGTCAAGGGACATGATGGAAAGGGGCCATGGCCAGGATGCACTGCAGTGCAGGGTTAAAGTGAAGGAGCTGCGGAGTGGCTACTGCAAAGCCCACAAGGCAAACCACCACTCCGGTGCTGCCCCCACAACCTGCCGTTTTTACAAAGAGCTGGACGCGATACTCTGAGTACGACCATGGACACTTCAGGGCCTAGTTCGACAAGGCAGGAGAAGGAGCAAAGTGGGAGCAAGAGTGGTGAGGAGTGGGGGGGACAGCCCGGCATCCATAGATGCATGCAGCCAGGAGCTGTTCTCAAGCCAGGAGAAAGGTAGCCAGTCGTGGCAGCCAGTGCTTGAGGAAGCACAAACACCAGAGGAGTTTCCTGGTAAGTGGCTTTTATTTTGGAAAGGAAATCTTGGGGCAAGAAGGGTTAAGAGTGAGGAGGGTTAGGGCTACATGCATGCCTAGATGCGGAATAGGGCACTGATGTGCTCTCTCACATCGCGGTAATCAGCCTCAGTGATCTCTTCAAAGGTCTCAGCCAGAACTTGGGCAATGTGCTTGTGCAGGTTTCTTAGGACAGCCACTGTGGTCCTTGTCCCAGCCAGGCTAACACGTCTGCGCCACTGTGCTTAGAGGTGCGGCGGGACCATTGCTGCACACAGGCAAGCTGCATATGGGCCAAGGCAGAAGCCGCATTGTAGCAGAAGACCCTCCCTTGCTTCCGAGGTCACCCTCAGCAGCAAGATATCTTCCAGGACGAACTCCTGTGGAAAATGTGGGGACAGTGTTTATTATAAGGACTCCCTGAACCTGTTGGCTCTCCCCAAGGCACAGAAACCCAGAGGACAATACAGCCATGAAACAATCAGTCCCCCTTGACCCTGTGCTTACTCACCATTTTGGGGCTCCCATGGGTTATGTGCATTCGCTTTGGGAAGGGCAAATTTTGCTATTGTGTAGACTGTGCTTGCCATCCTTAAGTGCAGGGGAATCATTGCCCTGTCTGGTGTGAACAATGCTGCCTCTGTTAAATGCTGCATTTTGCCTTTACAGATGCAACCTTGAAATCTCAGCCGTCCATGTTATCAGCGGCCAACAGACTGCAAAGAATCAGGAAGAGGCCACGTAGAAAAAAAGAAGACATGCTGCATGAAGTAATGCAGCAGTCTCTTAAAGAGAATCTAAAAGCGCAGGAGTGGAGGGACAGTGAAAGGAGGATCCGCTAGCAGAATGCAGCTCGCCGGTACAAAAGCGCGGAGCTCCGGCAGCGAAGCACGGATCAGCTGATAAGCATCAGGGAGCACCAAGTGGACCTGATCCAGACTCCTGTAGCCATTCAGGCAGAGAACTACCATGCCTCCTCCCTCCTGCAGCCCTTGTCCCAAAACTCTTTCCCTTGTGCCTCCATGTCACCTCCAACCCACTTTCCCCAATATCTGGGTTCTTATCGCTAACAGCTGCCTCCAACACCTGTAGCTTCACTACCCAGCCCTGAAAACTATGACCCTTACCCACTGCACTCAACCCTCATCACCATGCAGTATAGCCATCCTGAAGTGCAGCACTCATTGCACAGCACTCCCAACAGGAAGGCTGAGTATGATAACAGGACATACGCAAATCTGTGATTGTACCATTCTCCACCCTACCCCTTGCCCTTTCTGTTTCTCAAGCAGTTGTGTTTCTTTTCAATAAATGAATTTTCTTTTCAAAAAATGGATTTTTTGGCTTTGAAAACATTCTTTATTATTGCATAAAGTAAAAGATACCTTATCCCAGGAAAGCAACAGGCACTGCAAGTCAGAGTAGCAAACACAGATTCCTACTAACATTGGAACCACTGCACTTCACTCCCATGCAGGGCACCATACATTACTGGTGGCATTCAGCCTCAAATTGCTCCCTCAAGGCATCTCTAATCCTTGCAGCCCTGCGCTGGGCCCCTCTAATAGCCCTGCTCTCTGTCTGTTCAAATTCAGTCTCTAGGTATTGACCTCCGAGGTCCATGCCTGAGTGAAGCTTTCACTCTTCCCATCACAAATGTTATGGAGGGTACAGCACGTGGATATAACTGTGGAGATGCTGTCATCAGCCAAGTCCAGTTTCCTATACAGAGAGCACCAGCGACCCTTTAAACAGCCAAAAGCACACTCCACAGTCATTCTGCACCGGCTCAGCCTGTTGTTGAAACACTCCTTGCTGCTGTCAAGGCTCCCTGTGTAGGGTTTCATGAGCCATGGCATTAAAGGATAAGCGGGTCTCCAAGGATCACAATGGGCATTTCGATTTCACTTACGGTGATCTTCTGGTCTGGGAAAAAAGTCCTGGCTTGCAGCTTCCTGAACAGGCCAGTGTCCCAAAAGATGCGTGCATCATGCACCTTTCCACACCAGCCCGCATTAATGTCAATGAAATGCCCACAGTGATCCACAGGCGCCTGGAGAACTGTAGAGAAATACCCCTTTCAATTAACATACTCGGAGGCTAGGTGGGCTGGTGCCAGAATTGGAATATGTGTCCCATCTATCGCCCCTCTGCTGTTAGGGAAATCCATTTGTGCAAAGCCAGCCACAATGTCATGCACATTACCCAGAGTCACGGTTCTTCTGAGCAGGATGTGATTAATGACCCTGCAAACTTACATCAACACAATTCCAACGGTAGACTTTCCCACTCCAAACTGGTTAGCGACCGATCGGTAGCTATCTGGAGTTGCCAGCTTCCAGACTGCAATAGCCATCTGCTTCTCCACTATCAGGACAGCTCTCAATCTTGTGTCCTTGCGCTGCAGGGTGGGGGCGAGCTCATCACACAGTCCCATGAAGGCAGCTTTTCACATCTGAAAGTTCTGCAGCCACTGCTCGTCATCCCAGACGATGTGATCCCACCATTCAGTGTTTGTTTCCCGAGCCCAAAAGCAATGGTCTGCAGTGGTAAGCATGTCCGTGAATGCCACAAGCAATCTCGTGTCGTATGCATTACTTGAGTTGATATCATCATCGGAGTCCTCACTGTCAATTTGGATCATGAGGAGTAACTCGACTGCCAAACGGTGACACGCTGGCAAGACTCATCAGCATATTCCTCAGCAGTTCGGGCGCCATTTCTGCAGACCGAAAGGGAAGACAGAGCGCGCAGCACAAAAAATGTTTAAAGATGGCACCAAATGTGGATGGAAGCAGAGGGATTTCTGGGATGCGAACTGATGCATCATGGTGCGTTGGGACAGGAGCCAGAATGCCCTGCACCCCCGCCCCCTTCCCACAAGCCACAGTGCCAGAATGGGAAGAAGTGCTCTGTGGGATAGCTGCCCATAATGCACCACTCACGATGCTGCTGCAAGTGCCACAAATGTGGCCATACCAGTGCGCTTGCAGCTGTCAGTGTGGCAGACTGCAGTGCTTTCCCTACCGTGCTCTCTGAAGGCTGGTATAACTCAAAGCGCATCTGCAAGTGTAGCCATGCCCTAAATCCTGCTCGGGTAATACCCTAGAGCAAAGAATCTGTCAGTCATGTGCCTTCCCCAGCTTTGAAGATCCTTAGGTATGTTAAAGCAGGGTTCCTTTGGCAAAAGTGGTGTGTGACCATGTAATTAAAGATTGAGTTGAGGCCTGGCCTGACATGAGTAATCAACACCTGGAAGGAGGCCTCATTTCTTGAAGAATGGAAGTAGGGACGTAAACAGATCATTAGATTGAAAATGACAATGTCTGAGCCAGCTAAAATAAGAGGGAGAACACTGCAGGGAACCATTTACTAACAATACAGAAGATAAATTAGGAATGTAAAGAGGAGGTTAGGCTTGGACAATGCATGGACAGAGTGTGCTGCACAGGGATTTGTTTCTGCAAAGCAACCAAGCCAAGCCAAAAATGTGTGATGCAATGTATAGTAAATGCAATGAGAGGTGTAAATGTATATGACAGTAGAGGTTTCTATGTAACTTCAGAGCTGTGATACACCCAATACCCACCCTCTATGCCTGAATCTGATCAACTCAGCACAGCTTTGCTGTATGCCAAATGAAGGTACCTGAGCAATGAAATCTGGAGTTAAACTGTGGTTTTTGGATCCCAGAGAACAGGATGAAGTGTTCTCCCAGAACTGGACAAGGTGTTCCGGATAAGCTGAGGGAAGTGTTCTCGGAGGGAATCCTAAAAAAAGACAACACAAAAAGCAGAGCCTACGACACTGCTTTCCTTGAAAACTGTGGCCGATATGTCACGGAATCTGCACATTCATATGTTCCCTCAGCTCCACAGAGAAGAGGGCAGGTCTCCATGGCTGACTAGCCGTCTCCTGTGAAGATCTTTAAGGGAGCTGCACAGTCTCAGACAGCACAGATGAATGACAGATCTGAAATGGAACTGTCTGATGGGCTGGCTCTGGGCAGCTGTCATCTGGGTTCCTCCCTCTGGGGCAAATGGGAAAGTTCAAAGGATAACACAATCCCCTGATAACCTCTAGCCCTAAAATCAACAGAAAAACACTGTGCCCCTATCTCCGTCACACCCTTTCTCTCAGTCATAGGGTAGCTGGTATCTGTGAGTAGCCCAGGCCTAGCGTCCCTATGTCAGAACAGGTGAGCCCCCCTGGAGTTAATTAAAGAGGGCAGGGCTACACCTGAGCCTATAAAGACCTGTGAGAGGTCATAAAGTGGAGGAGAAATTGATATATATGTGATAAATAACTCAAACGTTGTCAAATATATACAGATGGGTGTAAAGATAATAAAACCAGAAGAGTGGGGAGAGCATTCTGCATCCCAACACTTGGAAAAAAGACTATCAATTTTTGTAGTTGTTATGACAGCTAAACTGGAAGGGATAATGATGTGTTATATTGGATACTGAATGTGCAGCCTATCTCCCTTATCATCTCATCAGATTCACTGTTAGGACTACTGAGAGTTAAAAATGAGACTTCAGATAGCAGAAATTATATAATGAATTAGATATTATTACTAACAACAGAATTGGCAGAGATGAGAGTAAACAATGAAACAGCATGGATTCCAGAATAAGTTGGGTTACCAGGAAACAAGGTGGCAGACAAAGTAGAAAAAAATGCTGTAAAAATGAAAAAAATGACCTAAAGATCCCTAAGTTAACAGGAGTTTAAAAACCTAATAAAAAATGAACTAGGAGAGGAGTGGCAGGAAGTATGGACACAAGAAACAAGGGCGGGGGGGAGGATTTCATGAAACATGCCCTGGAATCGAAAATACTGACCTAGTACAAGAACCTGAGAGAGAAAGTGAGGTAGCTCTACTCCAAATACTTACCAGACATGGTGACTTAAACAATAATTTGGCCTTAATAAATACACAGTGGAATGGAGAGGGACCAGTTCCACAGAAACTTGGTCAGGGGAGGCAGCAAGGAGCTCATTTATAGGTCTCTACTCCAAAAGGCTTATAATATAAATAGACAAGACAGACAAAAGAAATATTATTAGACCCATTTCGCAGGTGGGGAACTGAAGTACAGAGAGACTTGACCAACATCACACAGGAAACCTGTGTAAGAGCCAGAAGTTGAACCTAAATCTCTTCACGCACACACGCCCCAAGCTTGGTGTATTGACCAGAAAAATATCCTTCCTCTCTTTTTAGACTAATTTTCTCAGTGACAGGGATCATTGGTGAGTGATGCAAGGCAATCCCACCACCATCCCACATGTTGGGTCTGCAGTGCTCCCTGCCCTTACTGGCCCAGACAATATAAAGGCTGAGAACCAATCATGTGTTTCTTGCACAACAATGCAGAGTGACATGGCCTCAAATTTCTCTTGTACTCAAAGTGTGCAGCTTAGATGGAGGTGGAATTCTCTGGAATAAAGTATTCCTGGGTATGGGCCTGAAAACTGCTCCCATACAAGTCAATAGCAAAATTCTCACTGACCTCAGTGGAAATGAGATTGGGCTTCTTGTATGTAATACAGAACTGATCTCAGAGAGAAACTGACTCCGTGCAGGCTCTAAAATCCTACAGGCTTTCTGTGAACACAAACTATAATATTTCGTACTACAGAGAAAGGGTGTTTATTTATTTAGTTATTTTTTATGGTTATGTAGGCCACAACCTAACCAGCCTAAGAAGGTTTGCTCCCCCTCACAAAGAGCATCACACTGATGGCTGGATTGAATGAGTGTTAATGTTTTTTTCCCTCACAATAGCTTTTATTTTGGGTCCCTATTATTTCTCTCATCCTGGCGTATGCTGTAGCAGGATGGACTACCAGAACCAAGACTGCTGCTGCTGTATAGTCCTTAGGAGGAAATCAGACAGAAGTGCTTATGATGCAATAGTATACCCACTCATTCTCTTCCTCCCAAACAACTTCTTGCCTGAAACAGTAGCTTAGAACCTGATTCTACCACACGGCAGCTTCATGTCATGCAATCCTCTGAGGCAAGAGGTTGGCCTGGGAGGTGGAGGGTGGGTGGTCTTTTAAAGTAAGAGCCCTCAGAGAGCTTTGACTGTGACACAGTAAGAAAGGTCCAATTTTCATATTGTATCTCCTTACCAATAGTAAATCAGTCATTTAAAGGATGCTTTCCATTCTTGCTTCCCTTTAGGCATGTCTTATTTCTCTCTGGAAAAAGGAAAGATATGGTTTATAGCTAACTGCAGGACTGAAATGACATATATAATGGCAACAGCAGGCAACAAATGTGTCCCTAAAGTGGCAATATGTGCTTTTTGTTTTGTTTTAAGACTTTGGTGTAATAGGTAATTTTTCTTTTCAAGCCTTCATTTGAATACTGTATAGTGAATTTAGAAAGTAACCTGAGGTATGTTCAGTAATAGGGGCTGCATACTCTGACCCAGGCTGTTTGATAATATGAGCAATAGGGCAAGACTGTCAGGCTAAAATACTACAGGGCAGAAGAAGATTATTTCTTTGTTATGCAATATTTTCTTACTAAAATTTTATAACAATTATTTAGGCCCTGAAGATTAACTGACCTTTTTCTTTCTTTTCTTTTCCTGCCATCCCTTCTCTTTAACTAAAAAATAAACAAACAAAAACCCCACAAAACCAAAAATTCTGACTGCCAGGTTCTCATACATAATCTGAACTATTCACAATTGTCTTAAAATGAACAGACCATAAACCAGAGCAGTGTTGTCTCTGTTACAGATTGACGCAGTGTTCAGGAATCTAACCAACTAACAGGAGAAGTTGTTAATAATTGTATGATAAAATAACACAAGATTGCAATTTAAGGAATTAATCTTGAAACTTTACCTATGTAAGTATGTATGCTGACTTCACCATACTTCTCAACTTCCAGGATACCAGGAAGGTAATTCAAACCTGCACGGTGGCCACACCCGTCCCTGTGAATTCCACAGGCACACCCTACCGGACACAGAGGAGGCTCTGCAGTGTCTGCGTGACCCCATTGTACAAAGATCTGGGGTAGGGGCGGGGTGAGAGGGAGCATAACTGGAACAGTCTATTAGCTTCTTATAGGGTTCCACTGCTGTTTTATCTGAGCACCTTAGTCTTTAAGATATTTATCCTCACAACACCCCAGAGCAGTAGAGACAGAGGTGATGCATGTAGGGTCACGTGCCCCTCCGGATTTGCTGCTCGGCTTGTAGTGAGCATGCTCGCACAGACTGAGCATGCTCAGTAACACTGCTGAAGCCAGCTGCCCTCACTCTGCCCCCCCACTATCAGGCAGGCACTGGTTGTCTCTGGGGACAGAAGTAGTTACCTCTCCATAAAATGGTGATAATAAGGCACACAGAGACTACGTAAGGCATCTAAACCCCAAATACAGGCCTCTAAATCCCAGTTTTAAGCACTACTACAAAATCCCCTCGCAGCTACTGCCTAACCCCAGAGGTGCCTAAACTCACTCAGCACCCAAATGTCCTCTGTAGAGTTCCCTAGGTGCTTAAGTTACTGCTTCTGGGCATCGTGCAGAGCTGCCTAGCTCCAGGCATTCAGACACCTATCTTGTGACCAGTGCCAGGTTTACAATAGTGCCAGTGGCTCCATGGAGCTGGGCCCATGCTCTGGCTCCAGGCCTGTGGGGTCCCAGCTGTCTCCCCGGAGCTGAGCCACCTGGGACCAGTGCAGAATCCTAGCCAGTCTCAGCCTGTGGAGGTGAACAGTGTGGGGGGCTTGGCTGGGACACTCCGGGTAAGTGTGTCTTGAGGTAGCCAGGCCCTGTCCACCACTCCTGAACAGGGCCGGCGCTTCCATTTAGGTGACCTAGGCGGTCATCTAGGGCGCCAGGATTTGGGGGGCGGCAATTCGGCAGCGGGGGTCCTTCCGCGCTCCGGGTCTTCGGCAGCAATTCTGCGGTAGGTCCTTCACTCGCTCCGGGACCTGCCTCCGAAGTGCTCCAAAGACCGGGAGCGCGGAAGGATTCACCCCCAGCGCACCAAAAACCCTGGTGCCACTCGTGGGATGCCCCCACCTCGGATCCCCAAGTCCGGCTGCTCGGGGAGCACGTGGTGCTGAGCCGGCAGCTGAAGCCGGAGCGCTGGGAGCACTGTGCGGGCAGCCCCAAGGCGCAGCCCCTGCTGCGGGGCTTCCTGGAGGGCACCGCGGGGCTGCCACCGCTACTGCTGGTGATGCTGAGCCTGGTGGGGCAGCTGGCGCTCAGCATCAAGCTCCCCACCAGCCCCAGCAGCGGCAAGGCGCTGTTCTTCCTGCGCAGGGGGCCCAGGCCGCTGTTGGCCCCGCCCGGCCCCAGGGAGCTGCTCTACAGGGACCTGCCCGCCTCCTCCCTGGAGCACTTCACCGCCCTGGTGGAGGAGGTAAGGGGGCCGCGTGCGGGGAGCCCCAGTGCGGGGGCGGCTGGATGGGAGCCCAGGAGCAGCCCCTTCCCCTCCGTGGTTCTGGGTCCTGGCAGCTGGCAGGGACCTACCCCCACGGCTGCCCCCCTTCTGGCCTGGCTCCCAGTCTCTAGCAGCCCAGGGAGCCAGCGAGGTGCCCAGCCTGGCCGTGCTAGTGCCCCAGGTCGGGCCTGGCACCAGTAGGGAACCTCTCTGGTTCCCACCTTAGTTCAGAGATCTGTGACCCATCCCCACTCTCGAGGCTTTTTCCCCTCAGCCTGGCTGAGCTGGAGGTGGAGGCTGAGGAGCTGTAGCCTGGCCAAGCAGTGGGGTTTTTGAGCTCAGGGAGCAGCAGCTCATGCATAGGGAAGCAGAGATTTCAGGGTCAGTCCCTGCTGCAGTGACTCACCTAGGGGTGTCCCCAGGGACACAGGTTACAGAGGTAAAAAACAAGTTGCTAAGCAACGTTAATGTAACATCAACGAGAACAAGTTGCTAAGGGACAACAATCCAAAACTGGAACACACACAACACACTGTAACACCATGTATCTCGGTACATCAGTCCCACACATCCCTGTTCCCAGATATCATCCATTCCCAGAGAAAAGCTGCTCTACTTATCCACACTCACAGGCCACCCAGATACCCTTAACTCTGCCATCTGTAAGCCCCAGGCTAGCCCAGCAGGGAAGTGTTTACAAAATCAAAACACACCTGTAGACAGGGCCTGTTTAATGCCAGTGTTCCTATGGGATTAATCTGTGTTTCTCATGGTTAGCTTGAATCTGGATCATCAGATGCATTTTTGAGTGGGAGGGATAGCTCAGTGGTTTGAGCACTGGCCTGCCTAAACCTAGGCTTTGAGAGTTCAATCCTTGAGAGGGCCACATAAGGATCTGGGGCAAAATCAGTACTTGGGCCTGCTAGTGAAGGCAGGGGGCTGGACCCAATGACCTTTCAAGGTCCCTTCCAGTTCTAGGAGATAGGATATCTCATTTCATTTCTGTTTAGGACTTGTCAAGAATCACAACTATATGCCCTTTTTGTTTGTAATCTTAATATTGTGAACTAGAATATGTTACCAGTATTTTTCCCAATAGAGGTGTCACCTAAAGAATTTTTTTAAATAAACATTTATTTTGAATGTGTTCAGTATGAATTTAAGATGGGAAATCTGCACAATGATAAGAGTATATGTGGAAGTAGGTGAAATGTGGCAGTATTTTGGAGTTGGCACTGTTATATCAAGACATTGAACCTTCATCTCACAGTTGTAGGCCACCAACCAAGTTATTTTGATTTTGTGGGGTAACATATTTGTTTATCTGGAGCAATATTATATCTCAGTCTTTTTGATGGGTTCTGAAATTTGGTAAGTCATAATTGCACAGATTGCAGTGTTTGTGTGTGCTGTGACTTTGTTTGTAAATGGTGACAGGTAGCATATGAGAGGACTTGTAAGCTCCAGCTGTTATATAGAATTTTTTGGGGTGTAATGAATAGTTTTAGATTGATGTCACTGGGGCTCCTTTGGTCATGTGTCCTGAGCAGGGTGCATGTGCTGATCTCTGCTATGCATATATCTTTATGTAGCTTTTTGTTCAGGAGCTGTAAGCATTGTTTCATGGCATTCCATGGAGGGTAGAGTTAAGGGTCTGACTGTGGTGACAATAGCTGAGTAGGACTGATTGGCTGGGAGAATGAGCAGTGTGTGAGTGAGAGAGAGAAGAGGAGGGATGTAGGTGAATGGTTTTGTGCTGTGTTTCCTAGCATTGTGCATTTGGGTTTTGCGTCGCTGTCTCTCAGCCACCTGAACTGTTTTTACAAAGGGTCTTGTGTTTGAATTTCCTGGTTTTCTTGAAAATAGAGAGAGGTAGGCTCAAGAGAACTCAACCAAGGAGGCTCCTTCTCCTCCCCTGTGCAGTCGCTTTGCACCTGCTGTGTGTGCAGAGTAGGGTGAAGCTGGGCTGGCACCAAGGGGCTGCATGGCTCCCCTGGGTGAATTGCACCAGGGGCTCAGTGCCAACCCCATAGATTCTTCTGAAATGGGATGTTTCAGGGCAGATAAATGGCAGGAAGATACAGGCCTGCACTCTAGGGGTCCCCTGGTACAGTGATACCTATAGGGACTATGGCAGTGGGAGGTAGGGAGGGCAAGCTACGGCTGTCCGCAGGCTGCTCTGATCTGCTACTGTGGCCTCTCTGTCCCCTGCCTGCCCCAGCATCACATCAGGGAGGTGCAAAGCCTCCCCTCTCAGTCCCTGCACTGACTCAGGAACCCAACCTGCTATAGAAAATCCACACTCAGGTTGATCATTCATGGCGCTTCTCTGATGTGAACAAACTGCACTATTGGGCTGAATCAGCCACTCACACTGGGGACAGGAGCAGGCCCTTCCACCCAGGGTGAGGCAGGCCATGCAGATGAGCCCACAGCTCTGTGGTGATGCCTCCTATGGGAACGCCTCTGCTTGTGTCACATGTGCTGCTCTTTGGCAGAGGGACTGAGCTGGGCCTGAGAGCAGTGCAGGCAGGGCCGGTGCAACCATTTAGGCGAGGCGCTGGGATTTGGGGGGGCGCCATTTTGTTCAGCAGGGACCATGGCGGCCGGATCTTCGTCCGCCCTGGTTGCCGCCAGCATTTAGGCAGAGGGAGCTGGGGCAGGGGAGCATGGGGAGGGCTGCCTGCAGAAAGTAAGGGGGGGGCAGCACGCAGGGGAACTCCCCACCCCAGCTCATCCCTGCACCGCCTCCTCCCCGACCACACTGTAGCTGCTTCACTTCTCTCACCTCCCAGGCTTTCAGAACCTAAGCTGATTGGCACTGCAAGCCTGGGAGGAGGGAGAAGTGAAGCAGCCACGGCATGCTCGGGGTGCTCGTGCACAGAGCAGGGGTGAGCTGGGGTGGGGGGGTGCCTCAGGGCAGAGGGTGGGGAGCTGCCACGGAGGGGCTGTGCCTCAGGGCCGGGGGGCGCAAGGTGGAAGTTTTGCCTAGGGCGCGAAACATCCTTGCACTGGCCCTGCTCCTAAAGGGACAGACCAATTCCCTACCCCGGGACCAGCCCTGGCTGTGCTGTCAGCTCAGCCTAGCAGATACAGTCATCACCCAGCAGGGCTGGTGAGGGCAGCCGTGAGGCAGGGCATGGGGGAGTGGGTCTCTGGAGAGTCTGGGAGGGGGGTGCTGGGCAGTTGTGGTGGGGCTGTGGCAGCAGAGTGCTGGGCGGGGTGGTGGTGTGCAGGACGATGTGCATTTCTGGGGGAGGTCTTGGGGCGGCACTGGTCATAGGGAGTCGGGGTGTTGGACAAGGGGCTCTGTGGCATGGCATGGCCCCCCCACCCCGAGGGGAAGGGGCGTGCTGGCATCACAGGGCCACTGTGCATCTGGCAACTGCTGGTTTGTAAATAGTGCCCTTGCACTGGGCTGGACCTAAGGGATTTACCCTAGATCCCAGACAAAGTCTGTGGGCAATTCTACACTACAAAATTAAGTCAACCTAAGTTTAGTCAATGTACAGCCACCACAGTAATTAAACTGCTTTTGCATGTCCACACTACGCTCCTTGAGTCAGTGGTGCGTGTGCTCACCAGGAGCGCTTGCACCAATTTCACTGCCAATGTGAGGCATTGTGGGATGGTTTCTGAAAGGCAGCAACAGCTGATGTAAGCAACTCAGTGTCTACACTGACACTGCATGGACCTAACTTACATCAGCTTAAGCACTGTGCCTCTCACAGAGGTGGAGTTATTAAGTCAGTGCAGTGGGCAAGTTACATCGGTGGAAGCTGCATTTTAGTGTAGCAGACATTTACAGAGTTAGGTTGATGTAAGCTGTCTTATGTCAACCTACTCTGTAGTGTAGACCAGTGCTGTGACATGGAAGTTAATTGATTCCTCGTCTTAAATCCCAGGCTAACATCCTAACCCCTGACCTGAATTCCTCACTAGTCCCAGGGAGACAGGGATGGGCAGGGCCATCCTTAGGCATACACAGCTGCGTAGGGCACCATGAAATTTGGGGCAGGGTCATCCCTAGGGGTGTGTGGGGCCCCAGACAATTCCCCTCCGCCCTGCCTCTTACCCTTCCCCCTGCTCCGCCCCCAGGCCTCCCCCATTCCACCTTTTCCCCCAGCGACCTGGAACTCATCGGCAGCAGCAGGAAGCGGAGCAACCTGGTCCCAGCCTGCTCTACTCCGCCAGCTCCCAACCACAGCGCTCTGCTTCCCAGCGCTGGAGAGTGTGGGGAAAGGATCACCCCCCGCACCCCCCAGCGGCGGGAAGCAGAGAGATGCGGGCCCAGCCTGCTCCACTTCCCTTGCCCCCAGCCATGTCGCTCGGGTTGGGGAAAGGACTTCCCCTGGCTCTCACCGGTGGCGGGAAGCAAGCGCTGCGGCTGGAAGCTGGCAGAGTACAGCGGGCTCAGGCCAGGCTGCTCCGCTTCCTGCCGCTGCTGGTGAGTGGGGGATCCCTTCCCCCAAGTTCTCTCCGTCAAGCGACACGGCTGGGGCCAGGGCGAGGGAAGAGGAGCAGGCTGCTCCCAGCCCCCCGCTAAATCGACAGGCCACTCTGGGCCTGTGGGGCCCCCAAGCGTGGCCCCCAACAGCTCCTTCCTCCTAGACTCGGGGGGGGAGGCCTCGGGGGAGAGACTCTGGGGGGGCTGTGTAGGGCACCCAAATGGCTAGGGACTGCCCTGGGGATAGGGCACCATGAGCAGCAAGCCTCAAAACCAGCAGCTGGTGGACACCCTCCCTTCATGTCTTTATGGCCCCAGCTAACTTTTTCCCTTGCAGTCTCTCTGCCTCTTATTTCCCTCCTCTCTCTGACACCAGTTTTGAGCTGGTCTCACTGGAGGTGTTTGTTAGAGAGCATAACCCAACATGACTGTTTAGTGTTAGTGTTTACACACTTCAAGTTTTGAGCAGCTCCATGTGTAATATTTTACATACATTATTGTTAATGTGCTTATCTGTAAATATGTACTTGTGATAATCAGGGTCAAGACACCCCACAGGGAGAACAGAGGATCTGAATCCCAAGAATAAGCACATGAATGAACTAGTTGTATACAATGTTATTGTGTATAAATATATATCAAGTAATGTCTTTTATAAAAGCTCGTAATGTTGATGGTCATTAGGAGATTTGTTCCAATTTATGGGTATGAATGTATGTATATGTATAGGTGTAGAACTTAGTAATTGTAATTAGGGCTATGGCTACACCACAGAGTTTACAGTAGCATAACTACACCTAGCATTGTGCAACGGAGTGAATGACAGGAGAGAGCTCTCTTGTTGGCTTAGAGTGTCTGCGCTGCACCACTGTAAGCTCTGCAGTGTAGCCATAACCTAAGAAAGAAGGGAATTTCCCAATTCCATGTAACCATGAATTACCATAGTCTGAAAGAAAGAGAAAAAAATGCAAACCCTGTTAAAAGGGAAGGAATTTGAAGTGAAAGCTATCAGAAACTGAGGGCCAACACAGAAGCGGAGTGCTGTCTGTGGAACACCAGATCCCCCTCCCCAGGACAGAGGACATACTAGGAAACGGTTCAGAGGCACTAGCCATCTGAAAAGAGAATTTAGCTAATAGAGAAGTGTAAAGCCTCAGATTGCGCCTTTATGTTTATTTTCTGTGTAACTTGGATACGTTTGATTTTCTGTACTATTTCATCTTTGAATCTAGGGTTTATCTATTAAATAAATTTTGTTTATTTTTACCCCAAGCAGGTCTCGGTTGGGCAAACTGTGTGAACGGATAATTGGGGGCAGGTTTCACTCTTCTGGGGTCACAAACCAGAGGGCAAAAGTCCCAAGTGTCTAGCCGATAAGAACACAGGAGATGGACTTAGAACCAGAAGGGCTAATGGGGTGTCCCTGCAAGGAATAAGTAGGCAAATGGAAGCCACGGTTGACGCCTTGATGCTTGTAGGCTGGCTACTGGTGTCAGAGTTGAGCCATAACATCATAGCATTAAGGCACCCAAAATTACAAGGCAGGTGATGACAGCGAACCCCTTACTGGTCTAAGTGATCCCCAGAACATCATAGTGTTTTAAGGACTGCTCCCATTAACCAAAATACCAATACTAAAAATAGAAAATCAAAAGAAATATTAACACCACTTCTAAATCCATCTCTAAATACAGTGTTTTACAATATAAAATAATAGCTGTTCCAAGGTCCTTATACTAACATATATATTCCCAGACAAAAGTTACATTAAGGCACTAGGGGGGCACTAGAGGGGTGAATAACGTAGCTGAAGTCAATGTACTTAGATCAATTTACCAGGATGTCTTCACTTCGGTGAGTCAACTGCTGTCGCTCCCCCGTTGACTGCGTCTGCACTTCTTGCAGCAGTAGAGTACAGGAGTCGACAGGAGAGCGCTTGGGGTTCGATTTATCGCATCTAGATGCGATAAATCAACCCCTGTTGACTCAGTCGCTGCCCACCGATCCAGTAGGTAGTGTAGATATACCCTAAAATGGAGTTAAGGTTGACAATACATACCAGTATCATAGAGTGAAATAAATTAGTGGATGCTGCAATTATTCCAAAACCAAATGTGTTAAACCTGGGAAATTCAGAATAAAATGTTAAACTTAAAAGAAACCTGAACATCTTGAAGGATGAAAATGCAGTTAGGGCACTGAAACAAGAGTACTTGTGCCCAATGCAATTGTAACACCAACAGACCCCAGTTGTCGGTGGGTAGGATTGAAGCTGGGACCTCTGGAGCTAAATGCATGAGCTTCTACTGCATGAGCTAAAAGCCACATGGCCCTTAGCTAAGGCTGTAGCAGACTCATTAATCTCTAAGCGATCTCGGTGTTACCAGAGGGGACAGAACGCCACACCCAGGAGGTATGTGGGTTACACAATGCAATACCATATGGTTATGGTCAAAGCACTTTAATGTTTATGGTCCCAGATTAGATTAAACTAATGTTTAAAGATCCATTTGATTTTCTTCTTTTCTTCCTGATGGCATCACTACTTCAGCACCAGCAATCACCTCCTCCATCTGCTTACTTACCTGTGCCTCAGACTGCAGCCTAAAATATGCAGTTACAGATCAGCTGCTCTTTGACTGATTGCTGCTCTTTGGCGGTACGTAGGGTAGAGCTGTAGGTACTGTAGCTCAGGGAAGGAAGCAAGCTGGGCAGTAACAAGCTAAAACTACTCAGAAGTGGGATAAAGAGGTCAAACCCCCTATTTTCAGCTGTTCTTATAGCTTCCGTTGTAATCAGGCAACCAGTAAGGATTGCCTCTAAACCAGGGTGCCATGCCACCTCCAATCAGGTAAAGGCATCTTACAGTGTCACCATCATGGTCCTGCTGCATCTTTCACCTGTTCCTCATTTTGAGGGACATCACTCAGTTCCAAAGTTACCTGCATTCCACACAGATTTGGTGTCCCCTCCGTTTTACTATTGAAAAAATATTTACATTGGAAATAAAGAATCATGAGGCGGAGGTTATAGAATGACCAATTTATCCTACAGAGGTGAGTCCCACAGCATTTTGTCTCCTGCATGAATAATTTTTTTGTCCCCCTCATTCTGGGTCTTTGTCACATATAATGTGACACATTCAGGTCTTGGCAGATTGTGCTAAATTCTTAGATTCACCTCCAGCCCACAGAGACCAGCAGGTTTACAGCAAGGAATGCAGTAGAATTCACAATGTAACAAGTATCTGTAAAAAAAAGAAAAACAGCTAGGGGAAAGCTACCTCCTGGAACATCTGTGAGGTCTTTCTTTACACCCTCTTTCAAATTACACACATTTAATGCTGTTCCATAGCATCCATGTAGTCACTGCATTATTCAGGAGCAAATTACAAACATTTCAACCATAGACATATAATGTAAATTGTTTTGCTAAGTGGTTTTTCCTGCTGTGATTAGAATTATGAGCAAGCTTTTATTATTTAAAATCAAAACAATAGATTCCATAGCCCCATCACTTTTTTTTTTACACAAGATTTAATCACAAGCTAAGGGAAACTTTTTGTAGGATTCCACTTGTAAAAATATTAACAGCATATCACTGCTTTACTATAATTTCACTGATGAATAGTTTTTTTCTTATTTCCCTTTGTGATGCAAATAAATGAGTGCAGACTATCACATGGCATTGTTCTGTTTTTTATCTAAATGCAATAATAGGTGACTTGCTCACTTTTCAGAATACCTGTGTAATGCCTCTGTGTAAGAAATCATGGAAGCATTAATGTAAAACTAGTTCTGTGCCTATTAGCATGTTATCATCACATTATGAAGCTTTCAACAGATGGTGTTTCCTATGTGCTTAAACAACCTTGACCTTCAGTTCCTTGCAATGTGACTAATATTACATCACATCTAAGAAGAACAATGTAATCATCTTTTCTATTTCCAGCACTAAGACAGTCAACAGCATTTGATACAATCAGCATGTGTCTTGATACTGAAGGCACATGATGACAAGTCTAACTGAATGTAGTTATTCAGCTGTCATGAAATGCACCTTATGGTGATAAACTTCAGCCATAAAATTGGAAGACTATCACATAAACATGTTTCATGAAGAAATACACTAACAGAACTCACTGCTAGTTTATTGTTAGAAAACGGCATTCTATTTATTATGCTGCAATTTTTTACAGTAAGCGAGCATTCGAAACTCATTACATTTTACCATGAAGTAATTACTGGGTGTTCATTCCTTTACTTCAACTAACAATTCTATCTAATTAGTGTACAAAAAATTGAAATGCTGAGATTGGGGAAATGTGAAAGGACTCACACCAGAGTAGGCACCTGCAGTCAGTCCATACAGTACATGTTTAACCAGTGATTTACTTGACACAAAAATAGTATTTTATTTTATTTTATTTTAATGACTGATCAGAATATTTGCCTTGTATATTGTTTCTTCTCCTTTCAATCATATACAGTCTTGAATGACACAGCGTACATGACAATCACTAAAGGGTTCATCTGTAAAAAAAAGTGTCCGCAAGCTCAGAGAAAGTCTTATCTTCAGCATAAATCAGTCAGTGAGAGCTTGCTTCAGCAATGTAATGCTTCTAGCCTGGCATTTTATTGGTTGAGGAGATTTTCGAGGGCAGTTAGGTGCCCAGTTTTCATTGGAAGTCAATGGGAGTTGGGGAGACCAACTCCCATTTGTGCTCTTGAAAAATCTGTTGAGTGCTGTGTTAGTTGTTATCCTGGATGAGACTGTGTTCTACTCTGGTCCCTTTAGGCTGCTCCAAGAGAATAAAGGGCACGATTGGCCTCTGGGGAATATTACCACTGTGAGGGGTTTCTCTGGACAATGTGGAGACACTGGAACAGCTCTGCTCTGGCCTATCTTGTCATCCCTTTTGTAGAGGGCATGCTAGGGGTGTGTTGGGATAGTGGAGAGAGAGTGGCTGGAACATGCTGTTTTCTAGCTATCCTTAGCTGCAGAGCAGTCCCTATTGCATTGTTGCAAACAAGCATGAATTTTAAAAAAACAGCAACAACAAAATCCATCCTACAGGTCAAAGTTCTGTCAGATTCATATCAGGCATCTACATCATCAGACTGCCTTAGATAATAAAATAATAATATCTCCTTGCTTTTATGTAAGAATTTTGAGGCACAGATCCCAAAGCGCTTGGAAAGACCCAATATGGCAGACTTTAATTGTGGACTCAGTGGACAAGGAAAGGAAGTCACCAAAATCTCAAAGAAATGGGAAATATTTCAGGAGAGCTATTAAATTCACACAGTCACTGACCCAGCCAGAGCTGCTGAATCTTGGCACAGGTGATTAATATAATTAAAATGGGATTTCTCCAATCTAAGGTTTGACATTGCTGTCTTATTTGTAACCAAAAAGCCAGTCATATTAGATGAAGAAAAGTTCTCTTTTTATTTTTTAGTGATGCCCAGCCATTTTTGTTCATCTAGCTACAGAAAGGGAAACTTAGTGCTGGCGATGAACTGGAAAGTTTCATGAATTCTGATGAAGAACTACTCATGAAGCCAGAGAGTCTAGATTTCTAGAAAGGATATTTTTCTTCAAGCTTTTATTTTTCTTATTATTGATCCAGATGCTTTTATTAGTATGCCAAGATTGCATCCTATGTTATCAAACAAAAATCTTCTGGTGAGATTATATCCCATGCTGAAATGCTCTATTCCTCCCCCCCTTATCCCTCCCCTCCACACTCTTTAAAACAGATATTGAGGCTACCATTTCAGAAGTGGAAATTTCTGCATACTATCATTTGCACAGTGGCCAAAATCTGTAGTTTCACTGATTAACTAGCAATTAAGAAAAACTAGAGGAGCAAAATGTTTGAAAAATGGTACTACTAGACAACATGGCTGCAAGTACCTTGTGCAGCAGCAAAAGCAAGCTCAACTGAAACTGAATTTGAAACCTTCCCGTACCATCAAATATCGCTTATGCTACAACAAAGGCTTTGTAATCACTGTCTATCCTGGGCTGCTCTTTGCATGTCCTCTATCTTGTTAAGTCCCTTATGTTTCCTTCTAAGTGATGTTCATTGGAGGGATTCTTTTGGTTGGCCCCTCTTATGTGTTCACAAAACTCTGGCTGGTCACAAAACAAAATGGCTCAATCTCCAGGCAATTTCAAAGCTACTCTATTAAAGAGCTATTTCTTTTAGTATTATATTATGCAGTGTTGTAGCCATGCTGGCCCCATTATAAGACAAGATGGGTGAGGTAATATCTTTTATTGGACCAGCTTCTATTGGTGAGAGAGGCAAACTTTTGAGCTTACACCAAGAAGAGCTGAAGAAGAACTCCAAGAGAAGTTAGTCCAATAAAATATATTATCCTCCCCTCCATTGTCTCTCTAGTTTTGTATCAGATGTTTTTCAAATATGAGTTTGCTCTGACTGCACATGGGATATTAGAGTGAAGAATGTCACTAGGAAATTACAGATAAATATCATACTGAAGAGCAGTTGAGGGTTATACTAAACTGATCATTCATTGGAAGTAGTGGGTGTTGGTGGTCAGATATTTAGGGACTCTGGAGCATATTAGAGGCCTTTGTTTGAGACAGTACTTTGTGATGTTTCCTGTGGTCCACATGAAGGAATAAACCCCCACCATCCAACCTGGTTAACTCCTAAATATCAAAGAATTACATCTACAGGGCAAACCAAAGTGGGGACAAGGACCTGCTAGGAGAAAAGACCAACCACAGAAAACCATCCTATGCCAAGTCTCTCCCTCTCTGATAGATAAGGGTGGATTTGGAACATCTCATGACAACTTAGTGAGAAGGTACTTGTTTTGGTGAGGTTTCCAGGCTATGGCTACACTGCAGACCTTACAGCAGCACAGCTGTACCGCTGCAGCTGTGCCTCTGTAAGGTCCCCCGTGTAGCTGCTGTATGCCAGAAAGAGAGAGCTCTCCCTTCGGCATAATTAAACCACCCCTAATGAGCAGTGGTAGCTGCATCAGTGGGAGAGAATCTCCTGCTGACACAGCACTGTCCACACCAGCACTTTTGTTGATGAAACTTTTGTTGGTCAGGGTGAGTTTTTTTTCACACCCCATGACCAACAAAAGTTTTAAAAACAAAACTGCCAGTGTAGACATAGCCCCAGTTTGTGCTCTAGAATTTAAGCTTTCACTAAAAATCAACTTTAAAAATTCCCTGGCCTTATGGTTGTGGCCATAAACTCCAGAATGAACATAAGTAGTGCAAACTTGTGCTTCAGTCAGTACACAATCTGAAACAATAACTCTGAGATCTTAAGACTGTCTGTATTGTTTTGTTATGGATCCAAGACGGAAAGCACACCGATTTAAATGGTCAATTTTCATCATGGTGGGAAGATAACAATTGGGCACCCCAAGGATCCATACTGGATCCCATTTTTGTTATAATTTCATTACAGAAATCAATGGTGCAACCTCTTCTGGAATACTGTATGCAGTACTGGTCACCTCATCTCAAAGAGGATATTGCAGAACTAAAGTATGTGTCGGGGGGGAGGTGGGAATCAGAGAAGAGTGACGTGAATGATCAAGAGCCTGGAAAAAAACTCATATGAATAAAGATTGAAAAGACTGGGATTGCTTATCTTACAAAGCTAATAGAAATATATAAAATAATGAATGCTACAAAGAAGATAGATAGGGAACTTCTGTTATCATCATCATTAACACAAGTGTGATGAGGTGTACCAACCCCACACTGGGCCAACGGGGCCTGACCAATCATTGTGGGCCCAGGAGACCGTGCCCCCTCACCCATGCTGCTCATGCTCCAGGTGGAAGGGACTGATAAAAGGAGGCAGCCCAGCTTAGTCAGGGCTAGCTGAGGAGCGGGAGGGACGTGTGTGGCAGGCTCCTGCAGAGCCACCTGTGACTCTGTGGACCCAGATTACACTGCAGACAATCCGTTGACCATGGAGACTGTTGGGGATGCCGAGCCACTGCCAGCTGAGGAGGTGCTCAAGATGAGCCTTGTGGTAGGAAGTGACCCAGGAATGTATTAGAAGCTGGTGCTTGAACCCTTACCTGGGAATTTCCCCCTTCATAGGGCCCTGGGTTGGCATCCGGTGGTGTAGGGTAGGCCTGGGTTCCCTACCTGCCCCCCACACTGGCCACTAGGTGTGGCTATTGGGGGCTTCAGCTACAAACAAACTGATTGCTCTGTCCTGCCCAGAGGGTTAGAGCACTCCAAATGCTATTGCCTGCCCCTGCCAGGAAACTCAGGGGCCATAGATTCTTTGCTTTACTGTGCCCTGCCCAGGAGCTGCAGATTGACTGTTTGCTCTTGCCCAGAGGGTCAGAGACACCTAACTGTTATGTTTTGCCCTAGCCAGCAGGCTGAGGAGACTAGAGACTGAGAATTTGCTCTGCCCCATTGTGACAGGCTCCCCAGGGTGCATCCTGGAACTGGGGTACAACTGAGCCCTCTGTCTTACAACTTGGGCTGCCTCTCACAGTGTGATGCTGTGACAAGCTGCAGACCCCCTCCAGAGCCTGCACTCACACAAACATTCACAGGCAGGGACACACCCAGCTGAGTTACATGAGTGCTTTCGCCAGCCACCCATGAAGCAACAATAGAGTCTCCAGCCAGTTCCCTCCAGCTCCCCAGCCTAGGACCACAAAGCTGTGCCATCTTGCCCTGGTCAGAAGCCTGACCAGTATAAGTTTATTACCTAGATCTTCCCTACCTCATTGTGGAGAGGACATGCGTCAGTTTTTCTTCACTGAGCAGATTCCCCAAGCACTTCAAGCAGCACATTGTTTTAGGTTAAAATATAAAACAGATTTATTAACTATAGAAAGACAGATTTTAAGTGATTATAAACAATAAAGGCACAGATTAAAGTAGATTACTTAAGAAATAAAACAAAATCACAATCTAAGTTCAATAAACTAGACAGGATTTGAATCAAACCATGTCTCACCCTGATGGTACGAACAGTTCACCAATCCTCCATACACAGATTGAGATTCCTCTCCAGCCTGGGACCACCTCCCCAGTTCACTCTTTGTTCCTGAGAAGTTTCAAGGTGTTGAGTTGTGGAGGGAGTGAGGCCAAGAATTGATGTCACTTCTCCCTTTTATAGCTTTCTGCCATGTGGAGGGAACTTCATTGTCCCAAACAACCCCCCCAGCACAGTTAGTGAAAAAGTACTGGCACAAGAAGGAGTCCAGTGTCACATGAACTGATCACATGCCCTTGCATGCTCCGATAAATCATAGCATGGGCCATTACCCATAATCTGGCTAGAACGTCCACAGGAAAGTCCATCAGGTGGAGATAAGCATCTTCCATGGCCCATTGTGTTCACTGATTGTCCATCAGCTTGAATAGTCCATTCACACTGCGCTGGCTAGACTGGATGTAAACTAACTTGTGGGAGTTACCACAGGGTCAAACACATTTGAAATACAGGTAAATAGTCAATATTCATAACTTCAGATACAAAAATGATACATGCATACAAATAGGATAATCATATTAATCAAAACCATAACTTTTCCATTGACACCTCACACGACATATTTTAGACAAGATTTGTTGCAATTATATAACACTGGTGAATATGGGGGTGCCAGGGTGTTGCTTTGGGGATACAGAGTGTCACACCCACCCCAGGGTCTGCAAACTTTTTGTGGGCTTTATCCTGCCCAGAAGGTTAGAATCCGAGCTGCAATTGTCTGTCCCAGCCAGGAGGCTTGGGAGGCATAAATGGAGTGTCTACGAGGTCCCATCAGGAGCCCTGAGTCCCTCCCCAATCAAAATTGCCTGATCCAATAGGGAGTCCCAACAATTGTGTGATGGGACATACCAACCCCATATTGGGCCCAAGCGGGTGGCCCTGTCTGACACACAGGCTCTCTCCCCCCCACCATGACATGTGGTGTAGAATGTGGATAACGTTCACACCCTGTTAAGAGGACCAACAAGAGGAGGAAGATGTGAGAAAACCCCACAGCCAGTATCGATACTGAAAAAGTACTTAAGTGGATGCTGCAAAGCCAGCAGCAGCAGGCTACTCAACAAGCAACAACAGACCCTGCTGCTACAGCAAATAACCACTCAACAACAACAGATGGCCCAGCACCAAGAAAAACAGCAGCAACTGGTCAGGGAGCTAGCAGCACAACCCCAACCCAAACCAGAGCGTCTGGTTCAACACATGGTGGCACTCCTACAACCATCGGGATCACCTGGCACTGCCAGGGTAAGCCAGGGGACAGACAACACCTGAATGAGGCTCCCAGTGAGGCTGGCTAAGATCGGGCCCTGAGATGACCCAGAGGCCTTCTTGGTCACGTTCAAATGAGCTACTGTCATGGCCTGCTGGCCTCCTGAGCACAGGGCTACACTAGGGGCCCCATACTTGATCGGCACAAGCTGCCACCAGAACCTAGACCCTACTTATGCCCTCGATTATGCCAAAGTGAAGGCTGCCATCTTAGACCATACATTGGAGTTAGCCCCAAACAATTTCAATGGGAGAAATATTCCTCAGGAGCTCGACCTCAAGCAGTTGCTTAGTGACTCCAGGACTATTGGTGGTGGTGGTTGGACCTCGAGAAATTGACAGGACCTCAAGTGGTGGAAGCCATCATCCTGAAATAGTTCACACAAATCCTTCCCCCTGAGCGGAAGGAGTGGGTCCATCAACACCACACAACTATTCATGCAAAGGTCGTATCACTGATGGAAGATAACTTAGTCGCAGAGTATCCCGGGCTACAGGCACCCAAACCAGGGAATCCCAGAAGCCACAGAAGGGACCCATGTGACAGCACGAACCCAAAGATAGGGGAGGGAGCAGATTAGACCCAGGCCATAGGGAGTAGCACCCAACCCAGGAGCTGCATGGAACCCCAGCACAAGACCCCAGGGGCAGGAAACCCTATCTGGCAGGCCCAGGCCATCATGACAGAATTCCGCAACAGAGACAATGAGGGACAGATATTATGAGTACGGCCAGGAAGGGCACTTCAGATGTGATTGCTCCTTTACGGACTGTAATTATGGCCAGGCCTGGGTGGCAGACATGTGAGCCCAGAAGAGAGGTCCACCCAAACTTCTGGTCACTATGTGGGTCAATGGCACACTAGTAAAAGGTGTGGTTGTTTTGGGGTGCAACCAGACACTCATTCAGGCCAACCTAATGAAGTCATCGGGCATGACAGAGTCCCTTATATACATTCAGTGCATCCACAGGGATGTACAGCTGTACCCCGCCATCAGGGTAAAGCTGGAGGTGGGTCCTCAAGAGGAGACATGCTGGGTCAGCCTGGCCGAGAAGCTGGCATACCCCGAGGTCCTGGGACGTGACTTGTGGTGGTTCAGGGAGTTCATGCAGGAGAGGGAATGCCAGCTCCTGGCAGAAACGAACCTGAGACCATGGCTAAAGGGGCTCCAAAGCCAAGTGGAGGATGAAGGGCAGGAGGAAGAACCCTGACCAGGTGGAAGATCCCAGGCTTCACTTCATAGAAATGGAAGCACCAGAGGGAGCCGGGTGCAAATGGGTGATAGTTGACGGGGACTTCATGAGGGAGCAGAGGGAAGATCCAAAATCGAGTCTTGCATGGGAACAAGTGACAAACACCTAGGAGGAGGGGGGCACCAACCAACAAGTGCCCCAAAGGCCCCACTTTGAGGTGCACAATATACCACAAATCCAAGAGGTATTCCAACAACAGCTGGTGCCAGGGAACTTCCGGCGGGGCCTACTGCGTCTGGCTCACCTTGGTACCCTGAGCCAGACACTTGGGGTGGTAGAAGACCTTACAGCGGGTGGTTCTTAGGTTTTTCTGGGAGGGGTGTATGACAGGGTGTACCAACCCCACAATAGGCCAAATGAGGTGGCCCCACCCAACACACAGTGCTCCCCATGACAGCAAGAACCAGGGGACAGTCAATGAAACTAAGTGTCAGGAATTCAAAACCAATAAAAGAAAATATTTTTTCATACAATGTGTACTTAGACTGTGGAATTCATTGCCATAATAAGTCACTGAGGGCAACAATTTCGCAAGATTTCAAAAGCAGATAAGTGACCTCAGAGGTAATGGGGTCCCAGACCTATTTAACTTTAAACAATGATAGTTTTTGTATGAACAGAAAAATCAGATTGTTGAACTTTGAGAGAGAGAAAGAACAGTAGCCCTAGAGAGCTACTGGAGTGAATTAAATATCTCACGTTTATTCTGTGCCACTGTTTATGTTGCTGCATTTGGACGTCTGACAAAGGTTTCAAGTGCCATTTTGTTGAAAATAAATTTCATATAAGCACCAGATAGGGACAAGTGATAGTGTTATGGGGGAGGGGAAAAAGCAATGTTTCTTCAATATCATCCTCTGAGTTTTTTTGACACTGCTTAAGCTGCACCAAGATGTCAGAAGTGTGAAAATGTCTTCTGTTCACTACTCTATAAAAGACGTGTGGCAAAAATCAAGGAATGCCTGTGAAAGTAATTTTATTTTTTATGATTCATGCCCCCAAAGGTCTTGAACTGTCAGATTTATTGTCCACCCAATTTTACGACTTTTAGTTGTATTTATTTCTTGATATTTACCATCAGCTTGTGTCTATGTGAGCTCTCGTCTGTAGACTTTCATATTGCTATATCATTTGTTAAGCTTTACATATAGTTTCAGTTCAGCATCAATCCCCTGAGACATGCCATTAACATGAATCATTTTTGAAAGTACATGATGCAATATGAACTTCTTGTTGAGTCAATCACTCATGGTGATGGAAAGAAGTGATGACCTTCACAGAAGTGCAGTATCACGGCTAAATATCCCAGGACAGAGCTCTTTACTGCTGACAATGGTGTCTGCTCACACAAACTTAATTCTAGCATAAAAAAATAGGGTGAAGATTTTTTTCTCCTATGTAGTGAGCAGGGTGGAATGATTTTAATCCAAGATATTTAAATCTCCAATTCTAATCACTATTTAAACCAACAAGCAGGAAACTTTGATTTAAATAATTGTTTTAAATCATGTTTTCTATTTGTAATTTTTAATTATTTTCCCTAAAGATACAATGATTCTTATTCGTTGATAATAAGGGCTATCAATTAATCACAATTAACTCATGTGATTAACTCAAAAAAATTAAATGTGATTAAAAAAATTAATCGTGATTAATATCAGTTTTTATCACACTGTTAAATAATAGAATACCAAATGAAATTTATTACATATTTTTGGATGTTTTTCTACATTTTAAAATATATTGATTTCAATTACAACACCAAATACAATGTGTACAGTGCTCATTTTATATTATTATTTTTGATGACAAATATTTGCACTGTAAAAACGATGAACAAAATAAATAGTATTTTTCAGTGCACTATAAGTACTGTTGTGCATCTCTTTATTGTGAAAGTGCAATTTACAAATGTAGATTTTTTTTGTTACATAAGTGCACTCAAAAACAAAACAATGCAAAACTTTAGAGCCTACAAGTCCACTCAGTCCTACTTCTTGTTCAGCCAATCGCAAAGACAAACAAGCTTATTTATGTTTACGAGAGATAATGCTGCCCACTTCTTATTTACAATGTCACCAGAAAGTGAGAACAGGTGTTCACATGGGACTTTTGTAGCTGGCATTGCAAGGTATTTATGTGCCAGATATGCTAAACATTCATATGCCCCTTCATGCTTCAGACACCATTCCAGAGGACATGCTTCCATGCTAATGACGCCTGTTAAAAAAATAATTTCATATTTAATTTTAAGTAGTTTTTAATGTATTTCATTTAAATCAAAGCCCAATTTAAATGAAAAAAATGGTTTTTACATTAAAAATCATGTATTCTTATCCACCCCAGCTATTGCCTCCCTCACTTTATTTCGTATCTGTGTTATTTTCACAGTAGACATAAAGGGTTTGGGAAGAGAAACGTCTGAGTTGTGCTTTGGTCAGTTCTTCTCATCTTCTCCAATGTCCCTCCAATGAAATAATTATGAATATAATTTGGATAATTGGGAGGGAAGAAACAGTTTCTCTCTATCTCTCCCCTTCACTTCCATCTACTCAGGCAAATCATTGACTCAATGACCAGATAAAGTCATCAGAAGGACTTAAAACCATAGATCCTCTGAAGATATGACAGCAGCAAACACTGTTTGGTCCTCTTGATAACTATGGTCCTGATCATGCAGGCCAGAACTGATAGCATGCCTCTATTACAGGAGAAAGAATAGGTGGCTAATTTGATCTGCCCATTAATCAAACAGTGCTTTTGGAACTTAGATTTTAGTCAAATTTCCCCAGAATGAAGTTGTACCACATTTTGTCTCCTAAGCATTCTGTACAATTGCTATAAATTGACTTGAAAGTAAAATAAGGACAGAGGAAGAAGCAGTTTTGTAGTTAAGAAACCCAGGTCTTAGAAACAAGTGTTCTGGGTTCTGTTCCTAGTTTTGCTATGGATGTCTTGTGCAAGTCACTTAACCTTTCTATATCCCAGCTTCTCCTTGTGAAAAATAAGCATAAGTGTATGACCTGCTTCACAAAGATGATGGGAGGCTTAATACCTTCATTAATGGTTGTAGAATCTGTAGATGAAAGGGAGGCACAAAAAGGTATAATGGAATATTAAATATGAGAAAGCAACTTCTAAAAGAAGGTCAGTAAAAGCAGAGCAGCAGCACTTTTTACTCCATGATATGGAGTTTCTTATGTTTTCTATTAGATTCCCCTCCTAACGCACCCTGAGTTAAGCAGTAGGCATGAGGTGTACTCTGCAAATGAATCAGTATGATAGATATAACTCAGCTTAGATACACTATAGATATTTTATCTTGTGTTAGGTTGCAGGGCAAACAGCTGTCAGATCTCTGGGAATTTTCCCCCATTTGTTGTACAGTAAAAAAGCTTCTTCCCTGGCACCAATAATAAAATTCCCTTTGATAAGAATTTGAGTGGTTGAGCCAGAATCACTCCTGCTTCCAGAATCTCTTGTCTCCTGGACTGTTGAATTAATATCAGATTTACCCAAGCATGCCCACACCTGTAAAGTAAATGGTACTGTTCAATTGGCTGGTCACAGGAACAGTAGCTCATTTCCACCATATGCAGGTTCTTTAGACCTTATTATAACAAAAACTCTTGGTCACTATCTTTATAAAGTTTGTTTTCTGGAGCAAGAAGGGAAAGAACCATGGGATCATGGTTCAACAGTCTCATCAGTCTTAGGAGAGTAGCAACATCTTATAGCAGATAGAAGTAGTCAAGAATGTGAATTTGAAAACCTTGTTAGTTACACAAGACTTCTTTTGTGTTGGTAAACGGATGCAGCCATATTCTACTGCCCTGTCTTTCAAATATAACAGAGCTGTGTATTACCAAAGCTTTCACTAGTAGTGAAAACTGTCGTTAGGGTTGCAAAAGTTTCCATTATGAATCCCACTGCTGGTTCATAATTAGAGCTGGTTGAGAATTTTCCACTGAAATGATTCTTTGACAGAAAACTTGGCTTCCAAAACAATCAAAATTTTCTTTGGAAAAATGTAAATTTTTTTCTCGTTTTTTTTTCTATTGGGAAAATCAAAATGCAACATTTCATTTCAGTTGGGGTTAGCCTAAATCAAAATATTTATTTTAGACTTGGTTCAACATTTAATCTGCTTCCACCAGACCCACTGCATTGCCTCATAGGACCTGTAGTTCAGGTGCCTCATACATCCATTCTCCCTTGGGAGCAGGTTTCCCAGCCAGATTACATTTCTTAGGATGTACTGCAGTTCCCCCTCTGGCTGAGCCACAGTTTATATTACAGCTGGTGCCAACAGGACTGAATTGTAGTATATAATTAAGGTCTGAAATTTAAATTGACACTACATGATAACTGCAAGTGTCTTCAGCTACAATAGAACTCTTTCTGGTTTTGTGTCTTTGGAAGAAGATATCACCACACTGGACCAAATGAAGGACACTGTATGTATGTGAGTAGTCTCAGCTGAAATGAGGCAAGCAAGTAGTAAAAGCACTGGAACATAGGAGCTACTACATCTTATGAATGGTCCATCTAGCTCATTGTCCCCAGTGTCCTGTATCCAACAGTGGCCAGGATCAGATATTTCAGAGGATGGAAGCAAAACATCCTGATTTAAGCAATTATGGAGTAACCTGCCCATATGGAAAGTTTTGTCCTAGCCCCTTCAGTTGGTTTCTGCTTTGAAGCATGAGGCTTTATATCCCTTCCTAATTTTTTTTCTAAAAATCCTAATTAATTTAACTCTGGAAGTCCACACAGTTGGCTAAATGGATCCAGGCAAAATCACGCTACTCCCAGCTAGACAAATACTGCAATATATTGCAACAATGGTTGGAAGTATCTTATTTTATCTAATGAGCTAGTAAAGGAAAATTAGAGAAAAGATGAGAAGCTGGCGATTAAGAAAAATCACCAATGTAATTTTTAAAAACATAACAAATAAGTGCTAGTTCCAACAGGAAATGTCAAACGCCAAAGTAATGATTTAGAATTTAGTTTGCAATACCCTTTGCTTCTGATTTAGTAAAGTACCTCAAAGCCAAGTTATAACCCAGCATCAGGCACACTACTTATACCCACAGGCATTTTGTTTTGTTCATGGCAGATATTGAAATGAGAGATATTCTTTCTGGATCATCATTTGGGACTGTAGCATTTAAAGGTCATAAAAGAATGCATCTTCCTGAGAACTATTATCAACAGCCACCTCTTGGATTATTGACTGATAACGAATCTATATTGTTAAAAGCATTTTGTGTCAAATAGAAATAAAAGTGTTTGTCATGATTGTTTTCTGGTCCTTGTATATATAAACATATCTATATAAAAGATAAGGTTTTTCAGTATTTATTCTACTGTCTGTTCATGTACGTGAAAAGCCCTATCAGAGTTTAATGTTTATAGCAATATCTTCTTTATAGCTATGACAACCTGGATGTGAGATTTTAACTATAATACCTATACAGTAAATTTTAGTGCTTACAGCTGACTATAGTGATAATAGCAAAGGATCCCAAAGGTGCTGTGGCAGCAAAGAAAAGTTTAGAAGCTAAGAAAATATACCACTTGTTATCATAGTCAATTATTTCTTTACAACCCTTGTACCTCTGCTATCATATTTATCAGATTACCCACTGAGACTAACAACAGGAGTCACGTTATGCAAATTGATAGACAGCAGCCACTTTCAGATGAAAAGAGCAGCGCTGAAAGCAAATTGAATGAGAGCAGAAACATTGTTGTAAGTAGTGTTGTTGTAGCTGGGTTGGTCCCAGGATATTAGAGAGACAAGGTAAGTGAGGTAATACCTTTTATTGGACCAACTTCTGTTACACGGAGACTACATCGTGAAAGAAATCTTTCCTGAAACCTCCCTTCTGGCCTTCAAACAACTCCTCCCTGCCCCCCAGTTTCTCCTGGCAGCTTAAATTCATAAATTTGCTAGATGCTAAAAATAATAGACTGAACAGAGACACTGTTTGATGGCTTATTACAACAATGTATAACCCACTTAACTCCCCCCAGCTACCTCCACATGACTGGAGAGGTTTAAATTGGCCATTTCTCTTTGACTGGTCCCTTAAAATATGTGTTTACTATTTACATCAAACAATCTGCTCCACCTTGTATCTAGCTGTGACACTCTAAGGCCATATCTACACTAACACTTATGTCAGCAAAACTTTTGTCACCCATGGGGTGTGAAAACAACGCACCCCTAAGCAACATAAGTTTTGCCAGCATAAGAGCTTGTGTGCACAGCACTGTGTGAACAGGAGACGCTCTCCTGCTGACATAGCTACCGCCACTCATTGAGCTGGTTTTATTATGTCAACGGCAGAGCTCTCTCCCATCGGCATAACACGTCTACAAGAGCGATCTTACAGCAGCACAACTGTACCGGTACAGCTATGCCACTGTAAGCTTGTAAGTGTAGGCATGGTGTAATATGTTTCCCAGACCTGAAGAATAGCTCTGTGTAAGCCTGAAAGCTTGTCTCTCTCACCAATATAAGTTGGTCGAATAGAAGATAATACTTCGCCCACCTTGTCTCAGTAGGAACATTGTAATTTACTGTTGGCTGGCTCCCAGGAAGTGTATCTTTGACCTATGGGCAGTCACAAACATCTGTGAAGCTAGTGGGTGTAATAGCCACTTTCCATTATTCAGGCTAAATGAGGGAGCAGTTAAATGCCCCATTCTTTAGTAAGACCCAAAACAATAGATGACACCACCCAAATCACAGACCAGTATGTCGAGGGTGGAGTAGAAGTTGGACTGTGTCGTCTGGGGTTTTTTCCTTTAGTCTGAGTGCAAATGCTAGGACTAGGTATTATTTTTGTGGAGCTATGTGTGTCTTTGAGCCAAAAGCAGACAGACAAGGCAGCAAGACAGCCAGAGAAGTACTGGTTGCTTGGCTCTGAGGGAAAGTGAAGAGAGAGATTTTTGTACAGAGTGCTGACTGGAAAAAGGCTTGGATTTTTGAGCAAGGAAACTGCCTCCTGTTGTTTGATTCCTGTGGTGTGTTTCCAGGGAAACAGGACTTTGTGTACATTCTTGGTAAATAGAGAGGATGGCATAAAAAAAATAACATCAATTTCTGCTCCTCGTGGAAACAAGCAGCACTCTCACTCACTGCTTGGGCCAAAAAGGGGTAACATTACTATATGCAGTAGAAGTGACTGAGAAAGAATGGTTAGCCCATGGTTTGATTGTTTTTTTCACTAAGCCAGGGGTAGGCAACCTATGGCACGTGTGCCAAAGGTGGCACACAAGCTGATTTTCAGTGGCACTCATACTGCCCAGGTCCTGGCCACCGGCCCGGGGGGCTCTGCATTTTATTTTAATTTTAAATGAAGCTTCTTAAACATTTAAAAAATCTTATTTACTTTACATACAACAATAGTTTAGTTATATATTATAGACATAGAAACAGACCTTCTAAAAACGTTAACATGTATTACTGGCACGTGAAACCTTAAATCAGAGTGAATAAATGAAGACTCGGCATACCACTTCTGAAAGATTGCCAACCCCTGCACTAAGCATTGACAGTGTGCTGGGCACTATACAAACCAAAAGTCATTGCCCGGAGGACCATAGAGTCAAAGGCCTGATCCTGAGTCTCCCATAGATTTTAGTGGATGTTGAATGGGCTCAACCAGAGGCCATAAAAAGATAGCAAAACAATTCAGGCAGAAGATGCTTTGTTCCTCTAGAGGCTTATATAGCCCTCATTACCATAATACATGAGCACCTTCCAATCATTAATAGAATTTTTCCTTACAACAGTGCTGTCAGCTAGGGAAGTAACATTCCCATTTTACAAATGGGAGAGTTGGGTACAACTGACTTGCCAGTGGTCACGGAGGAAGTCTGTGACAGACCCAGGAGTTGAACACCAGTGTCAAGAGGCCTAGTCCAATAGCTTAACCAATAAGCCATCCTTCCTGCCTTTGGGTGTAGGGATATTTTAAATGATGGAGTTATGACAGCATTTTATACATCAGTGGGTTAACACAAGGCTTATTTAACACAAAGATCGACTTCATGGAAGGTATGAGATTGAAGGGGCAATTAGAATGAAGAGAGGATGGTTGCCCTGTATAAGAGAGGTAGAAGGGAGTTCCAGGCATAAGGGGGAGCATGAAAGAAGGCACAAAGATGGGAGTGGGAGAATGCTGTAAAGGCAGGAGTGAAGTGGGAGCTCTGTAGAGGTGCTAATTGAATAATAGTGGATATGACTCTTCACTAAAAACGAGAGTTCTATGCATTTCAACCAATTATCTACTATTGTCTGTACTAATAAAATTCTGATCTGAAACAACTGCCTACCCTTTAGTAAGAATTTCTCTCGAGAAGCCACTAAATGCTGTTCTTAGAGTTCAGAAGTTGAACATAATGATTGATTCATGTTAACTTTTTTCTTTTAACATTTGGTTGTCACTTTAATATTTCCTTAACAGTCTAAAATATGTTTTACAAGTTTAGCAAGACTCCTGCTACTGGAGGGGAAAAAAGATTTATAAAACTCAGTGAAAAGAGTAGCTCTGGCTCACCCATAAAAGAAGATTCTTCCCCTCTCCATATGTCACTAACAGGAGCTACCGACAACTAGATATTTCTGAGAGAACATTAGAGGTATCATATTCTGTTATCGTTTACCCGAGGGAAACATCAGTATAATCGGCTGCTTGGAAATAACTGAGAGCAGACTATGGCCCTTCAAGAATGTGGCCCATATTGTTGTATATTGCATCCAAAAAACTATGTTAATGTTGCAAAGTCAATCACTTAAAAGTTAGGAAATGACAGAATTTAGTTTACCTGTGCAAATTTAATTTGGCCCCCTTGTGCATATGCCCAGTGGAAAAGTTTTGCCTAATATCCCATAAGAAATCTGGAGCAGGACCAGGTTTAGAACCCAGTACTCTTGGGTTCTAGTCCAGAGCCTTACCCCCACCACATACACACACAAAAAAAGTCCTCTGTCTCCTTATAGCCCTTGGCCAGGAACAAATAGCATGTGTTCATGTAATGAATAACTGTATTCTAATGCATATGTATGAGCAACCTTAATTCTTCTATTTTCTAACTTTTTAGTATGCAACTTTGCAAGCTAACTGTTCTTAAAAGGACTTTTCAGGCATCCTGAAGGAAGCTGTTGGGAGGTGGCAGGTGTAATGAGCACTGCAGAGGGTTTCCTGTTGTGTTCGTCTACATCTGCCCTGCAAGAATGCCTCAGTGCCCCTCAGCTTACTTGACTGCAACAACTTCATGCAACCCTCAAACTCCAGAGAGAAGCAAGGCCCAATATTTTCGTTGACTCTGCTATATGGCATGTACTCCTTTACCTTCATTGTCATCAAATTAAAGATAAATCAAACATCAATACTGCTTTTCTGAAAGGCCGAAGATAAATTAAATACAGACAAGATTCCTCTTTCTGAATTCACACAATGGGGGAATTTCAAAAGGTGTAATTCGACCTCTCTTACCAAGGATTTATAACCCATAATTACTTTGATACATACTCCATGTCTGCAAGAGCTGTGAAATTCACAGTATTTTTAATGTGGAATGTACTGTTTTATTGCATTAATATTGCATTATTGCATTATTGTACACTATGCACAAAACAAAGATCTCAGAACTGAAGAAAAATGCATCTCCATGGATAAAATGTTGTTACTTGTGAGATGCCAGGGATTGGGATTGAGAAGAGGAATAGCCACAATGAAGATATGAAATTCCAATACTTCTTCCCCATAATGAACAAGAGGATGACATTGACATCCATAAAGCTGAGGTATCACACGTGTTATGGAACATATTTGCTGAGGATGAATAGCATAAATAAATGAATAGACACTAAAAATAGCCAAAATATTTGAAGCCCATAGAAGAGGAGCAGCATTAAGACAACAGAGACGTACTGTGTGATCTGTAAAAAGAGGAAACTGAATCTACGATAAAAGAACAGGAGTACTTGTGGCACCTTAGAGACTAACAAATTTATTTCACCATGAGCTTTCATGAGCTAGTGAGCTGAGCTCACGAAAACTCATGCTGAAATAAATTTGTTAGTCTCTAAGGTGCCACAAGTACTCCTGTTCTTTTTGTGATACAGACTAACATGGCTGCTACTCTGAAACCTGAATCTACTATGTTTCTGCTTTCCTCTGAAGCACCTGGTCCAGCCCACTGTTAGAGACAGAATACTGGACTGGATGGACAGCTTTAGGATTAAATAGACATTTAATTTGGGGAAAACTTTGGTATATCACAGGCTTCCTCACACTTCCACACTACAGAGTCCACTTTTCTTTTATTAAAACTAGTCTTTGGAGCTTTGACCTGGATTGAAATGTGTCATATAACTGTGCATGATTCAAAACTCCCTTCTACATATTAATCTGTGGCACTGTGTTGTAGATGATGATTGGATGAAATACATGATACAGTATGCAACTGAAGATTTATGTGCATTAGTGCAAAAGATAAGAAGAGGGCACTTAGTGCAAGATTGCAGGACAATGCTATAGATAAATGCCAGAGTACAGCACTAACATCTCTTCTGCTTCCAAAGTACATTTTTAACTCTCTTTGGAGTTTATTAGTCACCCCTGTGTTCAATCGATTAAATTTGTTTGTAGATGTCCTGAAGATTATATTGACAGATACTCCTGCTTACATGTTAAATGGCAAGAAGTTGAAGAGCATGAGTTGGCGTGATATGACAAATGGAAAAATTAAATGCACCACTGTGCAGTGCTCTTACTCACTGTTCCCCCACCTCTCAGCATTTTTTGTGTTTGTTTGAGACTGGAAGTCAAACAAATGGGATGACATTTAGTTTTGCTAAGATAGCTGTGTTATCTGTGATTTATAGCTGCATTTCACAAGTACACAAATTAGCAGGGAAGGTGAAAGTTAGCAAGTCAGAAGATTTGTAGAGCTGCTGATTCTCAGTGGTAAGTTCATTGAGAAGTGAATCACGGAAGTCATAAATTCAAAGTAACTATGGGGGGAAAGCAGCTGGAATAATATGCTGCCTGAAAATGACCACATAAGAGATATGTCTGTGCTGGAATGAAATGCAGTGTCTCTTTAGATATTTCTCTAGATTTAGGACCTGATTCTGATCTAATTTACACCATTGCATAACTGCATAAATCAGAGGTAATTCCACTGAAGTAAAAGAGAGTCTCATTGCTGTAAAACCGGCAGAATCATAGAATTGTAGGACTGGAAGGGACCTCAAGAGGTCTTCTAGTCCAGTCCTCTGCACTCAAGGCAGGACTGCAATTTAAGTCCATTAGTTCTTGTCCTAGCCTCAAAAGTTAATGAGAACAATTTTTCTCCCACTTCCTTGTAACAACCTTTTATGTACTTGAAAACTGTTATGATGTCCCCTCTCAGTCTTTTGTTCTCCAGACTAAAGAAACCCAATTTTTTCAATCTTCTCTTATAGGTCATGTTTTCTAGACCTTTAATCAATTTTGTTGCTCTTCTCTGGACTCTCTCCAGAAATGTGGCACCCAGAACTAGACACAGCACTCCAGTTGAGGCCAAATCAGCACAGAATAGAGTAGAAGAATTACCTCTTGCATCTTCCTTACAACACTCCTGCTAATATATCCCAGAATGATGTTTGCTTCCTTTGCAATGGTGTTACACTGTTGACTCATATTTAGCTTTTGATCCACTCTGACCCCAAGATCCCTTTCTGCAGTATTCCTTCCTAGGCAGTCATTTCTCATTTTGTATATGTGCAACTGATTGTTCCTTCCTAAGTGGAGTACTTTGCATTTGTCCTTATTGAATTTCATCCTGTTTACTTCAGACCATTTCTCCAGTTTGTTCAGATCATTTGGGAAATTTAATCCTATTTTCCAAAGCCCTTGTAATGCCTCCCAGCTTTGTATCCTTCACAAACATTCTAAGTGTACTCTCTATGCCAGGCATGGGCAAACTGTGGCGTGGGCCACATCCAGCTCTCCAGCTGATTTAATCCATCCGTCGTGCTCCTGCTGGGGAGTGGGGTCTGGGGCTTGCCCTGCTCCCACGCTTCAGATGGGGAGCGTGATTGGGGGCAACTCTGCACGGCTCCTGGAAGCAGCAGTATGTCCCCTTCCCACCTCCCATGCATAGGAGCAGCCAGGGGTCTCTGCACACTGCCCCCACCCCAAGTACCACCCTCACAGCTCCCATTGGCCAGGAACTGCAGCCAATGGGAGCTATAGGGGCGGCGCCTGCAGACAGGGCAACACACAGAGCTGCCTGGCTGCATCTCAGCATAGGAGCTGAAGGGGGGGCAAACTGCTGCTTCCGGGAGCTGCTTGAGGTAAGCACCATCCGGACTCTGCGCCCCTGAGCCCCTCTCATGCCCCAGCCGTGATCCTCCTCCAGTCTGCTGAACCCCTTGATCCCAGCCTGGAGCACCCTCCTACCCCCCAAGTCCCTCATCCCCAGCCCCACTCCAGAGCCTGCACCCCCAGCCAGAGCCCTCACACACCCCTAAGCCCCAAGCCCCTACCCCAGCCCAGAGCCCCCTTTCATACTTTGAACCCCTCGGTTCCAGCCTGGGGCACCTTCCTATATCCCAAACCCCTCATCCCCAGCCCCACCCCAGAGCCCACACCTCCAACCGGAGCCCTCAACCCACTGCATCCCAACCCCTGTCTCAGCCCGGAGCCCCATCCCGCACCCATAACTCCTCTTTTCTGGCTCCACCCCAGAGCTCGCAACCCCAGCCAGAGCCCTTACCCCTTCCTGCACTCCAACCCCAATTTTGTGAGCATTCATAGCCCACCATACAATTTCCATACCTAGATGTGGCCCTCGGGCCAAAAAGTTTGCCACCCCTGCTCTATGCCATTATCAAAATTATTGATGAAGATATTAAACTGAACTGGACCCAGAATTGATCGCTGCAGGACCCCTTTTGATATGCCCTTCCGCCTTGACTCTGAACCACTGATACTTACTCTTGAATGGGTTTCCAACCAGCTATATCCATCTTGTAATAGCTCCATTTAGGTTGTATTGCCTTAGTTTGTTTATCAGAAGGTCAAGTGAGACAGTATCAAAAGCCTTACTAAAGTCAAGATATACCACATCTTGAAGTGAGATCAAGTGACCTAGTGTTTCAAACTCCTTTACTGACACGATAAATAGTACAATTAAAAATCAGACTGTCAAATAATTTATTTTAATTTATTCTATACAGTTAGCAATGTATAAAGCTGTGGTAGGTTATTTATTACTAATACTTTTCAGTCAGTGATAACAATATGTAAACCTGAAAATAATAGGGATTTTAATTTGGTGCTTGTACTTACCTGCAGTATTTTCACTTATGAGTATGCCCTTATATTTGGCAAAAACTAATTGAAAGCAACTTACAGAGTAAAGCTTGTTTTGATGTATACTTATGTAAGCAGAGTCAGGATGAGCTCTATCCTGACATCTGGTGGTGAATTATGGCGAGTGTGGAAAAGAATTTCAGGGGCTGATCGTGTTTGCATAGGCACAGCCGCCCCGCCTGGCATAGCCCCCGACAGCCTGGGATGGTTGCTTTGGTACCTGTGGGATCCCCAATTTCTTTGTTGTTGGGGCGGGAGGAGTGGAGTGTTGTCACCCTAATTGTGTGGATGAGGAACTGTGAAACTGCTTTGTGACAGGGAGTCTCACCATTAATTGAGTGACACTCGCTAGAGAAGGGAGTGGGCTCCTTGTGTGAGCCAGAAGTACCAATTGCACCCCCTCCTCTCTCCATTGTTGAATATCAGAGCTGTTTTTTGATTCTCTTAAGAATCTAAGTTACAGGTTCCTGAGCTGAACTCACTAAGAGCTGAAATCACTAAAGAGCTGTGCTAACTAGTGGGGGAGTCTGAAACTATATTGCAGAGCAGAGCAGAGCAGTTTGTGGGATGGTTGGAGCGGCCCGTGGACCGAGCAGAGCTGAGCAGTTTGCGGGGACGGCTGGAGCAGATCACGGGGACGGCTGGCGGAGCGGAGCTGAGCAGTTCGTGGGGAAGGCGGAAGCAGAATCCCATGGAGAGGTAGGGCAGTAGGCCCCGGATCACGTAAGGTGCCCCTTTCTACCCAGGCTGGTGGGGGGAAAACCCCTGCAGATAGACTCTTGAGACTTTTGAGTTGCAGGACTTTTGGGACTGTGGGTGATTTTTGGGTTGCTGGACTCTTGGGACATTTGAGGTATTGGACTTTGGAGTCTTGGGGTAATTTTGGGGTTGCTGGACTCAAGAGCCCAGGGAAAAGGACACTGCCTAGTTGAGGTGTTTCTCCAATTTAATGCTATGTTGTTTATCTCATGTTATTAAACATTTTCTGCTACACTGAGACTCTGTGCTTGCGAGAGGGGAAGTATTGCCTCTTTGAGGCACCCAGGGATGTGTGTAAGATTTTCCCAGGTCACTGGGTGGGGGCTCGAGCTGGTTTGCATTACATTGTAGGGAAGGGACCCCTATGTATTGAACCTGGCCCTTGCTGCTATCAATTTGGCCTGGCAGAAGGATTACACTTAGCTGTGTGGCATTAATGGTGAGTCCTGAGGTATATCTTCAATCACATGTATTTGCCTTTTCTTCTACCTATTGCTTTCAGTGTATACAATTAGCACAGGCTTAATAGGGGAAAAGCTTCAGTAGAGTTATTATTTTTACTACCAGTTCCAATCTTGCAAAGTACAGTTGAGGGTGCTCAGCAACCTGCAGGAAAAGCTCAGTGCCTCAAAGGACAAGGTTCACGAACCATGAAAGTGTCTAACGAGCAGTGAAAGAATTGAAATGCATCCTGTTAAAAATGCATCAAGACAGGATTCCAGGGTAAACATATGGCAAGGACCAGATTTGTATGTAAAAATATGAGGACAACCACAAATCAGTGCAAAGATGTCCAGCACTAGGGCTGGAATGTCATGTAATAAAAACAATGATTTTGCTAGCCTGGTTTGTGAACTTCTAGAACAAATTCTGTCCTGTATGCAGGAAAATTATGACAGTCTATGTGCTTTGTAGTAAAGGCCTGTGTGTGTGCGCGCGTGTATGTGTGTGTGTGTGCACCCGCGCACACGCACTCAGGTTTTGTAGTAATGGCCAGTTGCGTGTGTGTAAAAAAAAAAATAAGGGTGGATTTAGAGGCAGCATTTGCAAATATATCATGCAAGGGGTCCCACTGATGTTAATGAGACTTCTTGAGTGAGGCGTGAATAGGATATGGATCATTGTGGATCTTTTGTTTGTTCACTTTTAAAACAAAAATGTTAATATTTGAGGAACAACTACAGGGAAGTTCTAGACCTTATAAATATTTAAATGTAAAACACTGTGATTTAAAAAATGCAACAAATTGAGGAGAGGCTGCCATAACAAGCAATTCAAGTAGATAAAGTGCCCAAAAATAACAGTCTGGGCCCAGTTTGACACTCTGTTCCAAATGTTTTTGGTGTCAATGGGTGAACTCTTGCAGTCTTGATTTAATTCTATTCAAAACTCCTGTTGCTATGTGAACTGTCCTATTTGGCCCAATAGAAATTATGCAAGGGTATCTGAGAGTACAATTGATATATAGTATTTCACTCTACGTTCTGCTTCACAGGAAAATTTTTGAAAGCTAAATACATGTAAAGAATGGGAAATTAACTTATCATTTAACTATGACATGGGCTTAGGAATCAGTAGAGGTTCTACAGAACCACCATGCAATAGCAAGAATGTGAGCTACAACTTGTATTAGTTTTTGTTAGAATTAGCACAAACCTAAGTACTATATCCACAGGAAGCCATTAGTTTCAGTGCCAATAAACTGTGGGAAAATGAGTGTAGCGCACTTATAATTTAAAAATAAACAGTGTGCATGATGGTGTGTCATAAATATAGTATATAATGTAAAACTTGTACTTTAAATATTGTACATTTAATAGACTTTTGTCATTCTTACTTGCTATTGATACCCAAGCATGTTTTCTGAATGTATTTTGGTCTCACAAAAGCATAGTTTGATGGTCCTGCAATGTTCCACATGCAAGTAATTAAAAGATTATATGCCAGGCCACCAGCATTGTACAAGTCAAACATGATTTACCGCTGATGCATTTGTCTCTTGATGAATATTTCCAAGATCATACAGCTGTTGTTTGTCAAGTATCATTTCTAAAGCATTACATGACAGTAAGCTATAAAGAATGCACACATAAGCTTGTAAAACAAAATATAATGCTTGGCAATCTAAAAAATATATTCATTGTAGATTTAGTTGTTGAATGGTTATCTTGATTTATACCACACGTGGGTACTTTTTTATGGTTTACAAAGATTTTGGATACACTGAATTTCAGTGTGTCACTAAAATTGGTTTATGGGCTCAAGTTACAAATTTTCTTCTTGAAGTGCACATGTAAGGACCAGTCCAGCATTCCTTGCATACTGGAAACCTGCATTGACTACAGTTGTTCAAATAGCCAATATCGCTGGATTGCCTCTAGCCCAGCCTAGTTGTGGTGAAGAATTTGTCTGATAGCTATTCACTGGCCTCTGTGAAATGGCTTGGTGTTTTCGGTTCAGTTTCTAGTAGATTGGTGGCCATGCTTTCTTCAGAAATTTTTTTATTTTTTTGATTGAGAATCAAAATATTTTGATTCAGATATGCCACTATAGTGCTCCATGGGAACTGTAGTTTGGTTGCCTCATGTCCTCACTCTTCTATATAAGTGGGCTCCCCAGCTGGACTACATTTCCGAAGACTCACATGATGCACCACCTACCCTCACCAATAGGCAAGAAGAGCCCAGGTTATAGAGGCAGATGAGAGTATGAGTAACCTGAACTACTGTGGCATTTCCAAATAAAACTATTTTGTCTTTGATTTTTTTTCTTGATGAGAAATCTAAAGTTTGCCCATCCCAGTTGATATACCAGTACTTATATATTGTTATCCACAGAAGACTTCCCCCCAGGGCTCTGTTTAGAGGCAGTTTAGAAAACCTTCCACTACCACTGTTCATGCTGTACTTGATCCGCTGATGTGAATAGAGTATTTCAGTTTTCAAGGCTGGTATCATCCACCCACAATCACTAAATTCAAATTAAATTAAAAGAATATATGTTTACCAACAAGTTTAAAGAGGAACTGTTAAGACCAGTATGACTAAAATATGTCCTGCTGCACTTTTTGTGGTTTGGATCCCAGTTGTGCATGAATGAAAGCTATTCTCTGCAGTGCCTGTCTTCTCTCTTTTAGAGAGGCAGTAAAATGAAATTTACCAGAATTCTGACTAAGTGAGCAATATCCTTGTAAATTTCATGTATCTGCCTGCATACACCCTAGAGTAAATATACACATCAAGGAAAAGCATTCAGGCATAAGCTTTCATCAGGAACATGCACACCTGTGATTATAGAGAAAAAAAAGTAGACTGCTGTGTTATTCTACTTTCAAAACCAATGCACAGTTTGTTTGTTTGTTTGTTTGTTTGTTTATCAAATAAACTCACAATGCAACCTTAATATAAAATTCCACTAGAAAACAATGGAGTGGTTTTCAGCAAGATATTTGGACCAGATAACTGGAGCTCTTATAGTGGGTCAGAGGCTAGCCTATCAGCTTTTGAGTGTTCCTTTAAGACATGATCAAACGTTGATATAAAACCTGAGTAAACAACATGGCACATTTTATTAAATATTTCCTTTGTCCCTTTATTTATTTTGAAAGGCTGCGGTGATTATTTCTGCTCAGACATTTGGTATCTGCTTTGTGGGTTAATAGAGTATGTTGGCATTTTTCAATCAGAATAATGCAATATGTATTTCCTATAAGTACAGTACTTGATAGATACCTTAGCTACCTGATCTTGTATGAATAGTTTGTATGGAAAGCTCAGAAGTACTTCAATTCCATTATTATGATAGTACAATTAACCTCTATGGAACAGATATAGAAATTACATCTAATGATACATGTAGTTGACTTGAGACATTGGCCTCTGCCCACTGCCAAATTCATTTCCACTTGGGACCTTTGTTCTCAGAGATGAGAAGTGCAATAAGTGGTTTCACCATTAAATAGCCCTGTGGCACTATGATCTTCTTAAAAGTCTATTCTATGCTCACTTCTACCCTAAGAAATGTAATGCGATACCCCAAGTGATGCAACAGGAATTCTTAGCAGAAGGTCACCAATAAAAAGCACTTTTGACTATGGATCTTACAGCTAAAAGGCTAGCCTGCTCTGTTTTCATAGGTTCAGACATTAACATAATCATTTACACCTCCAATTTTATTGTATCCTTATTTTGGTGGTTAAAAAGAGATGTGACTTGTACAGGAATTGAGTAAAATATTCTCTTGGGGTGAGATTCATCCCTGTGCAGAGAGCCGGTGCTAGGTTGTATTCTGAGCATGGCATAAAGTGCTTGTGGTGACCCTCTGAAAAGTGATGCATTTCATTAACCACAAGATACATATTTCTTCAACATTCAGCAAGTTTTCAGTCATTTCATACAACAGCAATTTGTTTCAGAATCATACATGATACAAAGGTGAACATGAGATATTTGTTAATCTTCTCTAGTCAAATATCAGCTGCTTTTTTGTGCACTCATGTTTGAGTATAGTAGGTGACTGCAAAAGACAAAATGGACATGATTTACATGTGATTGCTGTTCCCCCACAACATCATTTGCCTTTACCATTCTCTTTTACACACATCATCATTATGTGATATTTAATAGAAAATTCTTTACTTATGAATATACTGAACTGCGATGATTCTCAGTCTTTTTCATAGTGTGGATGTCGTCTTAATAGAGAGATAGAGAGTTGACTGGAACATCTCCAATTTGTCTGTGATCACACAAACCTCCTCACGCCCACCCCCCACCCCTTCACGGGTGTATAAATGTCTTGTGGAAAGAAAGGCAAATGCATGCATTCAACATTGAGAAAGTATTAATGTCTTTATAGCTTCTTTTGATACGATTTAGTAGCAAGAAACAAAGAAGACCCAGCATCAAGTGATCAACTGGTTCTCTGTGGATCACTGTTTAAGAATTACTGCTATGTTATTGGTTTGATTTTCCTACAATTTATCCCTTAATAACTAACAACTGTGCTACTGGTTTGATAGCAAAGTATGACATAGTTAATCTTCATTCCTGTTAACAGGAAGAAACATTCTCATATTGTACAGAAACTAGAATTTATCTATTATACTTTGTTACTCACAGTGAATTATTGTCTTCTGTTGTCTACAAGGAATTACACTTACTAATACTGCAAAAGTCATTTTTTTAATTCATGCTGTGAATGTTTTGTTTTTTCTATTAGTTTTTCACAGGGCAGAGATGTCATGAAATCCTTAATGACCAATGTGGTCAGGATCTATTTTCTAAAAGGCGTATGACTTTATATATAGATATGATTACAAGTTTGGATTCTAAAAGTAATAGTGCTTATGTAATATACTTTGTCTTCTGTAAGGCATTTGACTTGGTACTGTACAACATTTTACCTTTTCCTCATTACAGCCTGGAGGAATAATCTGTCTTGATGTTTCATGAACTGCAGGAAAGACCAGAGTTTCTGGGACTGGATACATATAAAAATACTCAAATGCTTCCATGGGACTTGATAGACAGAATTATCTCATTTAGAGATGGTAGGGATGTGTGGAAAGATTAGCCAGCAATTTTTTGCTGGCTTTAGAATGTGTAACCTAATTAGACTGGCTGCTTGGACTAAAGGATAGCAAAGAGAGAATAGCCCAAGGGGTTAATAATGTATAACACTTTAGGAGCCCAGGATCTAGGAAGATTCCAAGGTGGAGCTGCTAAGGATCCCCAGAAAAGGTCCTTATGCTCATCCAAGCAAAGAGGGATAGATGGCTTCTGAGGATAAGGGTTCCAGGAGTAAACCTTGAATGTCAGCCCAAATGATGGCAAGACTGACCCCAAAATCTCATGAACCCTCAACATAATTTCCTCATGGCATGGGACAGAAGATAAGTGGGATGTGGAAACCAACAAAATATACTTTACTTGAAGCCATAGAACAAGAGTCAAACTCACAGATGCTAAATAAGGTACTGGTTATAGGTACCCAACTCTTGTATATGACCTGAATTACCACAAAAGGTGATGTCAAAGCATCTGGTGCTAAGATATATGTCACAGGACAAACCAAGATCAAGTGGCCTGAATCTATAGCAAAATGCCAAATGATGAGGTAACTGATACTAAAGCATCCGAAGGCCAATGATGAAAATATCCCTGATGCTGCGGGACTGTTCAGAGCTGTCTTGGTACTGTGTAATCATGGTTTGGGTAGATTCACGGGCCTTGTGGCTCCATTTCTTTTCCTTCTTCCTTAGCTGTAAATGAGAGTCACAGTGCTGGGAAGAAGAGTCTCATGAAGACCTCTTACACCTGCTCTGTGAGTTCAACTCCAAAGCCTATATATTGTTTGATGGTAAAGGTGACCCAGTCTAACCTTCACGTATGCATTTAGGAGAGAGAGAGAGATCTAAGATTGAGGATCCTGGTTTCAGTGGCTTGGATTGACTATCTTTACTGGAAGCTGAGTTTGTAGGCATTGGACCTTCCTGAGGCATCAAACTTAGTTGACTACCAGAACTAGAGTCAATAAATTAGGATCCTGATTGTGAGTCTGACAGACATTTGGTCCCAGGAGTTTGAGGCTTATATAGCCACCTCTAGGAGAAGCAGTGGTTCTCTCAAGCTCAGTATGCATGGCTGGAGAAATCCCTGCATATGAAGTGCCTAACATGACAAAAAAGACTTCTGGTATTTCCTCTGGCAAAAACATGGTGCCACTGCAGGAAGCAAACATCTTGAAAAAGATGGATGTGACCTCGGCCATCTTAAATACAGAGAAAGGGACCGTCAGCAAAGCTGTGGGAAGCTTGGGTGTGCCTGAGTGGAAGATCCACAAAGGCCATAACATTTGTCAAAAAAAATCTCAACATTCTAACACTATGAATGCAAACAAATAAAATTCTCCTAAACCTGGGGATTGATTGGGTAGGAATGAGTTTATGCTCACTGCCTGTTGAACTCAAAAGGAAATGAGTGGCACTCTGAGGTGGGTCCCCTTATTTATGGCTATGAGAGGATATGAGGCAAGAGACATGCAGCTTCAAATGACATTGCAATCTGAGTTTGTAAGGCGAGGCAATGCACACTATATGGAGTGGGGCTCCATCCAGGGAATGCACAAAAATACATATTTTAAAACTTTCCTTTAGTATTTCACTCACATCTAGCAGCATTTAAATAACAATCTAATATTACATTTGTTTCAATCTAAAAACATTTGCCTTTTAAGAAAACTCAATTCTTTTAAAATGAATCACTGTTCCAAAGAACTTTCATTTCCCAGACTCATGCTTCTTTGTCTCTTCCAGTGAAAAGCTTTGCAGTCCTTCTGAATAATAATAATAATAATAAAAAATTAGGAAGGTTAAAAAGCATAGTGAAGGACTTCTTGGGAAAGGTTTGATTATGACGCATTATCGCAAAGATCTTTGCCTTGATTATAGTACAAACTGTTTCACTTTTTACTTTAGATTTGTTCAGACAGAGGAAGAAAGAGATTTCTGGTCCATATTTGCAGTATCAAGTGTTTGTGGAGAGTGCAGTAAAAAGGACATTACTGATAGAATGCTGCTGAATGAATGATCAAATTTTATTTTATTTATTTTTGCTATTACAGCCAGATGTTGCCTCAGGAAGTTGAAACAAGAAGTCAGGAACTGACAGCTTAATAATTAAATTGGGAAAGTTGGCAAGCCTTCTGCTACTTCCTCCAATACACAGCATCTATGAAGGAAAGTGTACAGTATCCCAGTGGCACTCCTTCAGAACTGGCTCATCTATTAGCGGGGTAATGATTTTCCGTCAAGGCAAGAGCGAAGCACAAGGCCTATTACACAGCTACATAAAGTTAAAAAGACATTATGAATAAAATGTTCATCATGGCTTTTACCAACATTTCTATACAAGATTGTCTAATGCTGACATGTGTTTATTACACTTAATAATGTTTACATAATTATTCCTTGAACTCATTATAGCTGTCAAAAATCAGGATGGAGTATTTCCCCCCCGTGTTTATCTCTAAAGACTTTGCAGTCACTAAACCAAGATAAATTGCAGTGGTGAGAAGACAAGAGGATTCCTTGTGCAGAGCTGCTGGAATGGAAAGCCAGCTGTAGGTTTTACATACTGCTTTGAGGAACTCAGGAACAGTCTGAACAGCATTACCCGCTTATCCCTGTTACGCAACCACTCACTAGAACAGGAAGAATCTGTTGCCTAGCAGAAGTTTGTTTTATTTAAGGCCTCCATCTACTGGTCTGAAAACGGTGGGCCCCATTGCAATACAGCTGTTTAATGATGCTGTGGCAGCAAAAGGAGTTGTAAAGACAGCATATTTTCTCAGTGGGAACTGCCCCTGATAGGGGGTTCATTAGATGCTATAGAGCTGGCATAATTAGCTCTATGCCACCTTCTAGTATAGTGGGGATGCTGAGGGAATAGTTGTTCCCAGTGCCCTCAAGCATCCCAGCCTAAATTAAAATAGCCTTGAGGATGCTGTAATTTACACCAACAGCTGGACCCAGAATAGGGACATTCCCCTCCCAACCTCCAACTCTTCTGTGCTGTGCTCAGCTCAACCAGAATAGAGTATCAGGCCTTATGTTTGGAAAAACTGAGATTATACACTTATTCCCATCTGAAGTTTTCACCAGTGGGGCTAGAATCTGCCTTTCTGCTGGTAGAAGTATGTTGGAGGGGTGCAGAGAAACATGATGCTGCTTCATTCCCCAGCAGGTGTACTAGCTAGCTTAACCACAACTCTCTGCCATATGTGTCACAAAGGGAGCAGCACACACTTCCACTGTGTCAGGCAACTGGGCTGGCTGCTGCCAAGGGGTCGAGGGCCATAGCCATGCCCTTAGGTGCTTTCAGGCAGCTACCACCCATGGCAGTATTGCCAACTCTCATGATTTTGTCATGAGACTCATGATAATTATTTTTTTTCTTAAAGCCCCAGCTCTTGGAGTCAGGTGGCTATGTGGTGATTTCAGCCTTCACTCTCACAGAAAAAGTAAGTTTCTAGCCCTCCTGGCTGTGGAGAAAGCTTCAAAATGTGACCCTCCCCAGTGCACCTTAAAGGCTCAAAAAGCAGAAAAAGAACACCAAAACTATTATTTTTACATTATCTCATGATTTTAAAGCCAAGCTCATGATTTTTGGTGAACCTGACTCACAGTTTTTGAACATTTGGTGTTGGCAACAGTGCCCCGGGCCATAAGGAAGACAAAGTAGCATGCTTGTGTCTTTCCCAGTGCACAGGCTACCTACAGTGCCACCCTGATGGCTTGCTAGGCCACTATCGACCAGGTGCGCTTGGGGAGGGTGGGTGGATTCTTTGGCTCTACCTAAATTGTAAGTGTAGCCCTGGGAGGGGGCACAGAGGTGCCTGATGAACGTGAGGTTCAGAGTAGTGACTGTCTCGCCCAGTCACCCACTGGGCTCCTGCTTGCACATGGTTTTTGAAGAGCTTCTCTCTCCTAGGGTCTTTGAGCCTGATCCTCTCCCCCTCCCCCCCGGGCCTTGGAAGTCCCTGGAAGAGCAGGGCGCTTGTGATCGAGCCACCAGCTCCCCGCAGCTTCTGAAGGGGGTGGGGCGCAACGAGAAGCTGCGGAACCCGGCCGGCTCTGCCACAGGGGCGGGGCGGAGAGGGCGGGAGAAGCGGGCAGGGGGATCCTATTGCTACTGCCGCTGCGCTCTCTCAGCTCGCGGGGTGGCAACGGGGGAGAGCCGAGCGCTGGCCGGCGGCTGGAGCGAGCGCAGAGGTAAAGGGAGGGGGGGCTGTGGGATAGACCGAGCCGGGCGGGTGTGCAGGTGGGCGGGCCATGCACATGCTGTGGGGGGGGGGGCTGTAGGTGGGTGCGGAGCGCAGCGCTTGGCCCCCAGGAGTAGCGGGGGAAGAGCTGAGGGGTGGTGGGTGTAGCGGGCACGCATTGCTGCTGCTGCTCCATGCTAGGTCGTGGGGACTGACCCCAGCAGCTGTACGCTGCACGGACAATTAAATACCACTGCGCTCCCCCACCCCCGGTAACCCGGGGGCTGTGGCGGAGGCTTGTTCTGCATAGAAGCGCTGCGTTCTTCTGCAGCCCCCTGGGCCCGCTCCTGCAGTCCGCTCAGGGCACGCGCCCCCGGGACTTCGATAGGAGTTTGCTCCGGACTCAGTGAAAACCGCGTGCGGGCTCCCAGGCTCGGGCCCGGCGGCTTGAGTAAGGCGTGCGGCGCTGCTGCCAAGCCGCGGCTGTGCATGGTGAGCCTGAGCGCGTCCCGGAGTAATTCCCCAGGCAGCCTCAAGGCTGCTGCAGTGCGCGGGGCAGCCCAGTCGTGCTGTTGTGGGTATGTCTGACGTGTTCCTCGCTGCTCTCAGCTGGAATCTTTGTAACAGTTGCATGGTTTTGTGAGAACCGTGGGTAAGGAGCAAAGTTTGCAGCCTAGCCCAGGTCTGCTGCTCCAGGTAGAAGTGGGCTTGTCTGGGGCTCTGTGTTTAGAGAAAAAAACAGGAATACTTGTGGCACCTTAGAGACTAATAAATGTATTTTAGCATAAGCTTTCATAAGCTATATTTGGTAGTCTTTAAGATGCCACAAGTACTCCTGATCTTTTTGCTGATACAGACTAACACTGCTGCTACTCTGAAACTTGTGTTTGGAGAGGTGATCTCTTTCATTGGACCAACTTCTGTTGGTGAGAGAGACGGAGCTTTGGAGCCTCACAGAGCTCTTCTTCAGGTGTGCTTTTAGGTTTAGGGCAGTAAATCCCCCCTTTGTCTGAAGTATCAGACCTAGTATGTAAGTTCCTTGGTATATAACCTCTCAAGCTCTGAGGTGCAAAGCTTTCTGGGGCAGAAAGGGTGGGAGAGCTAAGTTTTTTAGTGGTACAGCAATTGTACCTGTGCTCCTATGAGTTTGTGATTGCAGTTCACTTCTTGCTGCTGTGCTGTGTGCATAATAAGAAGCTGGGAGAGCTGTGTTTGATCCATTTAGAGAGGCATTCTAAGTTTTGCTTTGGTTTAATGGAAACGTGCAGGTGACTTTTCGGGACAGCAGGGAGTTGTAAATATGGCAGTGTGCTGCATGTGTGCAGCTTCGGTGTGTGGGGAAGGATCCCTGCATTTGCGAAGTCATGTGTGCCTAATGGCTGGTAAGACAGCTGGAGTTGAAGCAGAATCGATCAAAAAGATGAAAGAGTTAACCAGACAGAAGAAGGCCACAGGTTCAAGAGCGCCGTGGCAGTTGTACTTTTAGCCATCGCTGACCCGCGCTTGTGTGGAAGTTGCAGTTTGTGCTGGAGAGAGGAGCAGATGTAACAAAAAAATCTTGCTTGGCTAGCTACTCTAATAGTGTATATCAGGGATCACCAACCTTTCAGAAGTGATGTGCCGAGTCTTCATTTATTCACTCTAATTTAAGGTTTCACGTGCCAGTAATACATTTTAATGTTTTTACAAGGTCTCTTTCTATAAGTCTATAATATATAACTAAACTATTGTTGTATGTAAGGTAAATGAGGTTTCAGAATGTTTTAAGAAGCTTCATTTAAAATTAAATTAAAATGCAGAGCCCCGTTCACTGGTGGCCAGGACGTGAGTGCCACTAAAAATCAGCTCGCCTGCCACCTTCAGCACCCATGCCATAGGTTGCCTACCCCTGGTCTAAATTTTGTGAAAGAGATATTAACATTGAAACTTGGAGGAGAATAATCAAGATATGCTGCAGTGACGCTTCGTTTGATTATTTTGCAGAACTACCGTATTTGAGAGAGGGGTGGCAAAGTAGTTGTAAACCTTCTGTTATTTTATTGCTCCTGGGTTTAAATAATCCCATTTGACAAGTGTTGCACCTATTCCCATGTTACTTTTGACTGTCAGTGCAGAAGTGAAAGCAGTTTCTACACAAATAAGAAATAGCTAAAATGAAGCTTTAAACAGGGTTAAATAGGTTGTGTAACTGCTGAATGGTACTAAAGTACTGTCAGGGCTATAAAATAGCCAGACTAAAACAAAGAAAAAATAATTGTTACAAGAAAATGAAGACTTTATAAGAACTTCAGTAATGAACACATAACAATTGATGGTATGATGCAGTAATTATTTTGGTATTTACACCATTAACTATTGTAATTTAACGTTAATGCCTTGTTATTTTATTCCTTCTCATTTGCAGACAAAAGCACATCTGAGACATCATCAGGGAGTAATTTGATAAAGTCATGAACAGAAAACATTAAACTATGCTCAGAACTCTGACAACATAAAGCGTGGGGCAAAGTAACCTCATTTGCTGTTTATTTGTCTTTTATAATTCTGTTTACCATTGTTTGCATAAATGAATAATTAAATTGTATACCGCATCACTTTTTGGTGAAAAAATACTAGAGATTTACGTTTGGCTCACATTTTATAGATAACATTGCTAATGACTCTTACTTTTTGAACAAAGTATCATTTTAGAGAGAGAACACACATTTCATTTTACAAAATGTACTAACAACCACAGTGGAAATTAAATTTCCTTTAACCAGCCACTTATTTTTTTTCTCTCTAATTCTGAACAATTTCTTATTTAAATAAAACTAATAAATGGACATCATATTTGTTTTTCTGAATGAGAAATGCTTTCTACTAATTTTGCAAGGAAAAAGGGAAGTCCTGCAGTTAGCACAGCTTGTAGTTCATTATTTTTTGCCAGCTGGGTACTGCTCACACTTAATCATCAAGATGAATTCCCTGGACCTTTCAGTGGGATCAGTTATGTGGATAAGCCTATTGGCATAAGGATCTGTAGGATCAAGTCCACTATCTCTAACACTGAAATATATTTAGCAAGTGTATTATCTCAAGGCTCAGCAGTGTTTGTATTTTTCTATTTTCAAGAGCCTGTGCTAGGATATGAAAATGTTACAATTATTTATATATCTAAAATATTAATTTCTTAGTAGCAAGTTTTTATTTTGATTGGGGTGAAATCCTGCCCTTTGAAGTCAATGGCAAAACTCCCATTGGCTTCAGTAGGGTAAAGATTTCACCCTTGGTTGAAACACACTTTATAGGAACCATTTATAAGAATTTGGTCTAATACAATAATTTTTGAGAGAGAAATAAATAAAATATCACAGATTAAATAAATGTAGTAGTAGTTACCTTTTACATTTTAACAAGATTTGTAAGTAATTCTAAAATAAAGACGTTTTTAATCAAGATAAGATTACATTTTTAATACTAACTCACTTTTTTTATGCTAGGAGGAGTGTGTTGGATTCAGGAAATTTACCATGATAGAATACAATTGATACGCAAAAGAGAATAAAAGTCACTGAGACTACTTGGGTCTATAAGGACTACTTATGTAAGAGTTTGTAGGCGCATGTAAGAGTTTGTTGGGACTTCTTGTGTAAGGACATGTCTAACTTGGAGAGTTATGCTAGTGTAGGCTAAGATATCAGTGTAACCCAATGCAGTTATACTGGTATAACCCCGTGTGTTGGTACTCTTCAGGCCTGGTCTACACTACGCGTTTAAATCGATTTAAAGAGCGTTAAATCGATTTAACGCTGTACCCGTCCACACTACAACGCCCTTTATATCGATATAAAGGGCTCTTTAAATCGATTT
>NC_133770.1:75052724-75067292 GCF_003597395.2 Chelonoidis abingdonii
GCTTCAGAAATCGACGTTAGCCTCGGACCATGGACGCACAATGCCGAATTACTGTGCCTAGTGTGGTCGCATGAAATCGAATTTATAATATCAGTTTTATAAAACCAATTTTAGCTAATTCGATATTATCCCGTAGTGTAGACGTGGCCTCAGTGTGTCTTCACTTGTGGTGCTTGGGCAGGGATTTAAGCTAAACAGAAGAAAAAGCCACTCATACTGGAATAAGAATGTCCACATGGCAGTTTATAACTGGTTTATCTATGTTGGTTAAATATATATTGGTTTTTACTGTTATACTTATGGAGGTATAACTGATACAACTTTCCTGTGTAGGTAAACTCTAAGAGTATATGGATCAGACCCAATATGTGCTGATCTGATAGCCACAAAAGGCTCATTCCTTGGGTACTTATGCAGACAAAAGTGCCAGTGAAGTAAATGTTGTCTGAATAAAGACTGCAAGATTAGACCTATGTATGACAAAACATGCTGGCATTAGTGGGTTAGGCGTGATAAGCAGGTTTGTGACAAATTACATATTGTGAACCAGATTCTCATTTAAACTAGTCCCCCTTTACCTTATCCTGGCTGTGCGCTCAGATTCTCAAACTCCCTTTATGCTGCCCCGGTAACGTAAAGGTGCCTGAAAGTGGGTGTGAATTATACACTTTAGGAGCTGTTTTCACTACACGAGTGTTGTAAAGCAGCCTTCATATAAATGAGAATCACATCCTGTCAATTTAGAAGAAACCAGAACAAATATCATAGGCCTGGTTCATCACTGTGCTGCTCCAGTTTCCTCCTGCTGGTGACACAAGGTTGGTGAGGTAGTATCTTTTAGTGGACCAAATTCTGGTGGTGATAGAGACAAGCTTTTGCGCTTCACTGAGATCTTCTTTAGGTTTGAGCAATGTGCTGAGTGTGTCACAGCTAAACACAAGGTAGATCAGATTGTATAGCATAAGTAGTTAATACACATTTCAAGGGGCCATTCAAGGTGAAGTGGCCTGCTAACACCTCTCCAGTCAGTGGTGTGGGAGATAGGTAAGTGGGTTACAAATTGTTGCATAAGTATTTGAGGATGAGAACTGAAAGGTCAGATATAGAGTGATCACTTTGTGAGATATGTTCACCCAAGGTGATACGGTGGTTTTTGTTTTTGATCATGTTTCCATGTGAGTTTGAGAGCATAGCGATTGTCTCATTTCACCCACATAATTGTTACTGGGGCAGTTAGTGCACTGGATGAGGTGCATCACATGTTGTGATCGGTATGTGCAGGTCCCATGGATCTTGGAAGGTGTGTTGTGTAGGGTGTTGATCTTTGTAGATCGTCTCTCTAATATCCTGTTACCAGCATGGCTACAACAACAATCCTCTTACTGGTGACACTCTTGATTTCCATGGATTTACAGTAGTATAAAATTGTAGTAACACAGTAATGAATCAGGCCCATAGTAATATGTCAATTTCTTGTGTGAAATACTGATATGTCCTAGATTGTAAGGGTCTGATTCTCCACTGCCTTGCACCCCATTTACACCTGGGAAATCATACCCTAAAGAATTAAAATGCTGCCGCTTTCACATGTGGTTCAGGAATATGGGAGATGCCTTAGTGAATCAGACCAGGTGGTTCATCTATTTTGGTATCCTCTCTCTACCACAGAAAGATGTCCTGTAGTGGACAGTTATGGAATAATTTGAGCATTGGAGAAATTTCTTTGTAGCCCCTGTCAGTTGGTAAGTAGCTTATGCTTTGAAGTATGAAGGTTTACCTCCCTTCTAAAAGAATCTTTGCTCACATTAACTCTATAAATGTCTGCTCCTTTTCTGAATCACAGTAAGCTCTTGGTCTCTTGGGACAATGAGTTCCATAAGTTACTTATCTGTGTTGAATTTCTTGCCTTTCAGTTCCATTGTTTTTGTATTAAGAGACAGACTATAGCTGAATGCCCTAATATATATAATTGAATTATTATAGTAAAATACATGTATATGCTTTGTATAAAAACAAACAGTATTTAAACCTGTAGTTGAAATTGGGAAAAGGTCACAGTTTAATTTCAATTGTTTGTTGTTTCTGTGTTAAGTGTTCTAATGAAACATTCTTTGCTATAGAAAGCAATACTTAGGAGTCCCAAGGTGCTAGCAAAGTGTCAATAAAATTATCTCTTGCCTTCAAAGCAATGTGCAATATGGACTTTGCTGCAGTATTTGGAACACTTTAGAAATTGAACACATTTAAATTTTTATTCATTACAATCCACACTTAACTTAATAATCAAGGTAGATAGGCAAATTGGAAAAACATTGAACAGTGTTAGCAGATACAGAAATAAAAAGAGAGAATGATGCATACTGGAAACAAGCCAATTGGTTGTGAAATATAGGAAAGAGTAGAAAGTTGGTAGACTAGGTAAAACAACATGCCATTTATTGTTTTGAAGCAAGAAATACTTTTGTTTTCATTAATAACAGTAATCTCTGATAAATAAAACTCTTAATTTTGGTTGTTGAAATATGTTAGTTATCGGTTTGTTTTCTAAATCAAGTTACATTTTCTATACCACTGACACCTTCTTTGAATCATGTTGCAATGAGTTTAAAATTGACCCATGCTTCTGTAGCCATGCATAAATGAGTATGGCATTAATGTGCAACATTAATACTCTATTTCAGTGTCTTGATCAAGTTGTGTATTTTCTAAGTAGATTGTACAGTTCTGTGTACTCCATTTTCCAGAGTAACACAGTAATGTCCATAGGGCTTAGAAAAATTATATAAAAGAAAATATATTAATGTAGAAGTTTGTTTTTGTTATAACCAAACCAGAAACATACTATCTCAGGCCCCAGTCCTTCAAAGCTATGAGTGGTTCTTTACATTGTGTGTCCGGTAAGACAATGGGACTACTCCCAGTTTGTAGCTTTTGCAGGTTAGGGGCCAAAATCTATTCTTTGGCCTCACAGGTTTATTTAATTGAAAGTTTCCTTTACAGGTAAATTGGTATGCCTAATTTACTGGTGGAGGGCAGGGATAGGATACAGAGGGACCTAGACAAGTTAGAGGATTGGGCCAAAAGAAATCTGATGAGATTCAACGAGGAAAAGTGCAGAGTCCTGCACTTAGGATGGAAAAATCCCATGCACTGCTACAGACTAGGGACCGAGTGGCTAGGCAGCAGTTCTGCAGAAAAGGACCTGGGGGTTACAGTGAACGAGAAGCTGGATATGAGTTGACAGTGTGCCCTTGTTGCCACTACGGCTATTGGCATTTTGGGCTATAAAAGTAGGAGCATTGCCAGCAGATCGAGGGACGTGATCATTCCCCTCTATTCAACATTGGTGAGGCTTTGTCTGGAGTACTGTGTCCAGTGTTGGGCCGATGCTACAAGAAGGATGTGGAAAAATTGGAGAGTCCAGCAGAGGGCAACAAAAATGATTAGGGGGCTGAAGCACATGACTTATGAGGAGAGGCTGAGGAAACTGGGATTATTTGGTCTGCAGAAGAGAAGAATGAGGGGCGATTTGATAGCTGCTTTCAACTACCTGAAAGGGGGTTCCAAAGGGGGTGGATCTAGACTGTTCTCAGTGTTAGTAGATGACAGAACAAGGAGTAATGGTCTCAAGTTGCAGTGGGGAAGGTTTAGGTTGGATATTAGGACAATCTTTTTCACTAGGAGGCTGGTGAAGCACTGGAATGGGTTCCTAGAGAGGTGGTGGAATCTCCTTCCTTATAGGTTTTTAAGGTCAGGCTTGACAAAGCCCTGGCTGGGATGATTTAGTTGGGAATTGGTCCTGCTTTGAGCAGGAGGTTGGACTAGATGACCTCCTGAGGTCCCTTCCAACCTTGATATTCTGTGATTCTACTAAGTGTCTATACATCCATGGGAATAAAGTTTGTAAATTAGACTAGGCTACTGCCTGTCTCCAGACAAAATAAGTTGGATGTAATTCAACATATGTCAGTTCTAAAGTCACCCATGAAATGGACATGTGTTAGTTCAGTATCTTTTAATTTTTTTCACTTGCTAGTTTTCGCTACTTCAGTTGTATGTGTAATATCAATATGAAGTGCCTGGTTACTATTCTGTGAATTAAAATGGCCCATTAGAGTTAGCCTTTGATGATAGTGAATGGCAAAAAAAATGAGTGGATTGGAAAGAGAAAGGGGAAGAAAGACATAAAGTAAAAATGTCAGGCTGGACTAGGGAATCTTTAGCTTTCATTATCATTGTAAGAGCTATATACACACAGTGAGTTCTGTTTTCCATATTTTCACTCCATATACAACATAATTGGCGTCTAAATATTTTGTTATATTGCTAACGATTTCTTTGAAGTTGGATGTGTCTGTGATATGCAGAGATTTTTTTCTATATCTGTATCTCACACAGTGCATGTGTTTGTGTATTATAGATGTAGACCTACAAATAGATATTGCCTCCTACATTATTAGGTGGAATCCTACATCTGTTATAGGAAGGACTATTGAACCTAAATAACAGAATTCCCCTCCTTCAGACCCTGGAGAAGTCCCTGTGTGCAAACTCCATGCAGTCGTGATTCTACGGGTTTTGGGGCATTGGCTGGGCAGATGCGACAGAACCGCTGTGTGTAGAGGCAATCCCTAGCAAAGTAGTAGAAAACAGGTTACAAATAAACACATGATCAGATCAATGTTCACATATGGAGAGTGCCCTGTAAAGCCTTGTTTCCCAGCTCCCAGGGATCTCACAGACAAAATGAGGTTACTCTGTGCCTTGTACTACTAGGTATAAGGCTCTGCTACTTATCCAAGGTACGTGAACTGGCACCGTCCTCTTTTCCCATCTCTAATCCTCCTCCCTTTGTCCTCCCTCCTTCCCTCCCAACAGATGTGCAAGTTTGCCTTGTCTCTAGATTCCCTGCAGTTCTCTGTCTATTCAGTGGACAGGTAGAGGCCACTCCATCAGAATATAATTCAACCCATTCCTTGATATCACAATACCTTAGAAACTTCTGTTTGTTCTCCTGCAGGAGGGTATGACTGAGCCTGTAATGTCTGTGTATATATAGATGTTATAGCATTAGAGATTATTTGGGAATTTTAATTAAAAAAATAAAAAACCCAGCAGCAGCTAATAAGAGAGTCTGCTTTTTAAGTTTTCCATCCAGAGATCAAAGAAAAGTCAGAGGAAGTTACAGATCATATGTCTTTTATTCTTTATGAGGTCAAACGCAGGAAGTTGTATAGCAATGTTCAAAACCACATTAATTTTCTTTTCTGTCTGCATGTTTTTCACTTCTTCACTTCAGTTTTAAAAATACTGTCCTGGAGAGATCTGTGCTTATGAACAAAATTTCTTGCCTTGGATGCTTTTATGGGGCTTCCATTGACTTCACTGGAAGTTAAATGCCCTAGACCAGTGGTTCTCAAACTTTTTCTTTTGTGGACCACTTGAAAATTGCTGAGGGTCTCGGTGGTCCACTTAATGATCTTTCCAAATGTTGTTTCTACCATTAGCTAACTATTGTAAAGCACTTTGGATAAAAGTGCTACATAAAAAAAACTTTAACTTTTTTTCTACAAATAAAAGCACACAACTCATATTTTTCTATTGGTAGTCTGACCTTTCTAATGTGATGAATGTGCCCTCTCTCCATGGCAGCCCCCCAGGCTGGGGCTGGGACGGAGCAGGGTCTCTCCCCTGCCGCAGCAGCCCCCCGAGCTGGGACTGGGATGGAGCAGGGTCTCTGCCCCACCATGGCAGCCCCTGAGCTAGGGCTGGGATAGAGTAGGGTCTCTCCCTGGCTGCAGCAGCCCCTAAGCTGGGTCTGGGAAGGAGGGGGGTCTCCCCCCAGCCGTGGCAGCCCCTGAGCTGGGGAAAATCACCTTTCTCTGACTACCACAGCCCTGCACGTCCCTAATTACCCCCTCTTCTCACTCCACTTCCCCCTTCTACCTACCCCCTATTCCTCCCAAGGCCGCCACCCTCCCCTTACATTTGCATCTTCTCCAAGGCTTTACTAATTAGGTGGGTGGCCCTTCATTCTCTCATGTGCGGCCACCCAGGCATGCACCTTAGAGGGAGCTATCTGCGGGCCACCCGAATAGAGCTCGTGGACCGCTGGCAGTCCGCTGATCACAGTTTGAGAACCTCTGCCCTAGAATGTCTTCATAAGTTAGAGACGTCCAAAAAGCTGATAAGCAATGAGAATAATGAACATTATTATATTCAAACAAAAAAGTATCTGGATAATTGAAGGAGTGTGTACTGCATATATGGTCCATTCTCCAATTATGCTGCAACACAAGACAGTATATAATGCTCCTGGGCAATGAGTGTGATTTTCTTAGTCTTCCCATTTAATTCAATGTAAAATATGTGTTGATGGGGGGAAATGCATCCACAAACAAAGAATATCACACTTTTTAGTACATGTAGTGCCTGACACTGTACAGAATTACTGAAACATAGGTTAGGTGATTAGGCATCTTCTCAGCATACGCACAACGTGCCTCAGGTGATTCGGTGGTGAATCCTGGTCATGTATTTGGTCAGCTGGTTGGATCATTAACTTCCCTGTCCCGGTCCAACTGCTGATGGGGAATGCAACGTGAACACTGATCTATGCCCCCTATGTTAGGTATGATTTCGGCTCAGTTTTTCAGAAAGACCGAGAGTGACAAAGGAAGTTGTCACTCTCAATCTTTCTGAAAAAGGAAGTTGTCACTCTCACTTGGTTGCATTGTAAGTAGGTGGCTTTTATTGGAGGCTGTCGTTTTAGCCTGTTAAATCTGTGCAAAGTTCCTCTATCTATGGACCGGATCCTGCCAGACCTGTCTGAGGATGTATGCTGGGCCCAGGGAGAGGGCTCAAAGATTCTTCCCAATGCTGTTCCTTCCCTTACATGGACTTCATAACGGCTAGGGTGAACTCCAGTCTTTACTCTGGGGGGTTAGAAGCTTCAGCTTCCCTGCTTCCTCAAGCCACCCTCCTGCACTGGCTTATTGAATGGTATTGGCACATAAAGGGGAGCAGGCCGCATCCCATACTGGGATGTATTAGTGGGCATGCTCTTCCTATGTCCATGGGGAGATCCCAAAGGAAAACTGACTCTTGGTGCTTCCTCTGGGAGGAGGGAATGGACTTAAGCTCTATGCTGCCTCGTAGGCCAGGTCTACACTGCGACTTTAAATCGGTTTAATGGCCGATATACCGATTTAACGCTGTATCCGTTCACATGACGTCGTCATTAATATCGAGTTAAACGGCTCCTTAAATCGATTTCGGAACTCCTCCCAAACGAGAGGAGTAGCGCCTAAATTCGATAGCGATAACTCGGATTAGGGTTCGTGTGACGGAAATCGACATATTGGCCTCCGGGCGGAATCCCAGAGTGCAGCACTGACCCGCTCTGGACAGCAATCTGAACTCGGATTGCAGCGGGCAGGTAAACAGGAAAAGCCCCGCGAACTTTGAATTACATTCCGCTTGCCCAGCGTGGAGCTCTGATCAGCACGGCTGGCGATGCAGTCTGAAATCGAAAAAGAGTCCAGCATAGACCGTACGGGAGATACTAGGTCTGATCGCTGTAGGGGAGACAAATCTGTTGTAACCAGCTCCGTTACAGAACACGAATGCCAAAGCGTTTGAATAAAACTCCAGATACACAGCGCTGTGTGACAAGCGTAACGGAAGCCAAGAGCTCAAATGGACGCTCTGAAGGGAGGGAGGGGGTACTGAGGACTCAGCTATCCACAGTTCACAGCAGTCTCTGAAAATTATTTGCATTCTTGGCTGAGCTCCCAGTGTCTGAGGTTCAAACACAGTGTCTGGCGTGATTCAGGGAACAGCTCCTCAGTTTATTTCCCCCCCACCATGTGAAAAAAAGGAAAGATTGCTGTGCTATGGCGTTTGCTCAATGCACTCGCGAAAAAGGCGCCAAAGGGTTGTCTGCTGCCTTCACAAAGGGAGGGTGAGGCTGTACCACACCACCCGGGGAAATGTTTCTGCCCCATCAGGCACTGTGCTCTCAACACGGAAGTGGAACTATGGGATAGCTGAGGAACAGCTACCCACAGTGCACCGCTCCTGAAATCGATGGTAGCTTTGGACCATGGACGCAAACAATCGATTTCAGGATCCCACTGTGGACGCGCTAAACCGATTTTATTAGATCTGTTTGTAATATCGGTTTAAGCTAATTCGAAATAATCGTGCAGTGTAGACGTACCCTTACTGTGAGCTGTGTCTTAAATTGTTATCCTACAATATGTGTTCTAGAGCATGGCTGACCCAGGTCAGTAATGCACATTGCAAAACATATCTGAACTGTACATTATAAATGATGGGTATAAATTAGCTGTGACCACTCAAGAAAGGAGATCTTGGAGTCAGAGTGGGATAGTTCTCTGAAATTTCACTCAATGTGCAGTTGCAGTGAAAAAAGTGAACAGATGTTGGAATCATTAAAAAAGGAATAGATAATAAGACAGAAAATATCATATTGCCTCAGTAATAATCCATGGTATGCCACATCTTGAATACTGCATGCAGATGTGGTCGCCCATCTCAAAAATATATGGAAAGGTTCAGAAAGGGGCAACAAATGATTAGGGTATGGAATGGCTGCCGTACGAGGAGAGATTAAAAGACTGGGACTTTCAGCTTGGAAAGAGATGAACAAGGGGAATATGATAGTTGTCTATAAAATCATGACTGGTGGAGAAAGTAAATAAGTAAGTGTTATTTACTCCTCATAACACAAGAACTAGGGGCCACCAAATGAAATTAATAGCAGCAGGTTTAAAACAAACAGAAGTATTTTTTCACACACACACAGCTAATAGTGGAACTCCTTGTGAGAGGATGTAATGAAGGCCAAGACTATAAGAGAGTTCAAAAAGAACTAGATAAATTCATGGAGGAAGTCATGTAATGGCTGCTAGCAGGAGGGCAGGATGGTGTCCCTAGTCTCTGTTTGCAGAATGTGAATGGCAACAGGGACTGGATCATTGAATGATTATCTGTGTTCTGTTCATTCCCTCTGGGGCACCTGGCATTGGCCACTGTTGGAAGACAGGATACTGGGCTAGATGGACCTTTGGTCTGACCCAGTATGGCTGCTCTTATATTCTTGTATCAGAGGGGTAGCCGTTTTAGTCTGGATCTGTAAAAAGCAACAAAGAGTCCTGTAAAAAGCAACAAAGGCACCTTATAGACTAACAAATGTATTGGAGCACGAAAGGGTATATTCTTAGGTATTCAAAACCATGAGTCAGGCATCCCCAAATCATGAGACTGTCTTCAAAATCGTGACATTGAAGAAATTTGGAATTCTTTTGAGTTACTTTCTGGCTTCTGAGCCTTTAGGTTAATTTCCAGTCACATTTTCAAGTTTTTCTCCACATCTACAGGGGCTAGAAATGTGCTTTTCTTTTTAAACGAAAGCTGAAGTTTTCTTATAATTACAAAATTTGAGGAGCTGGGGCTTTAAGAGAGACACCAAATATCACTAGATTTACAATAAAATGGGAGTTGGCAGCACTGAGACTAACCAAATTCATGGTCTAATGAAAATCCTTCTGGTTTTTTTCTTTGTTGGCTGTTACTGAACCTTGTGCCTTATTGATATTAGTAAATAGAATATCAGTGACTTGGTGTATTCTGTGGCAGTTCAATAGTGAAGTGTTATTAAAGCAATCTTGTCTGTCTCAAGCGGTGCGCTAGCAAAGCACTTTGTTCAACACTCAGCTTAGTTTCTCAGAAAAACCTATTCAAAGATAAGAGATACCAATAACGTTTGTGGATGCAGTTGCTGAATGCCTAGTAAAGTCTGAGCTAAAGCAGTGAAGGTGCTGGCAGGGACGGGAGTTGGGGACTAAAGAGGGGGAATGTAGACTTTTATATACTTTTAGCCCCCTTGACCTATCTGTTGGCTGAGTCAATAAAACAGCAGTGAATCTATTTATGTTGTTTAACTTCATTTTTTAAAAGTTGAAATTCTTTTATATCCTCGATTCTGCTGACAGGTACCTTGAAACTCCCCTTCAGCTGTGGGGAAACCAGCATGTGTTAATATGGATGTGCTCTGTATAAATATATCAGAGGGATAAATATCAGGGAGGGAGAGGAATTTTTTAAGCATAGTACCAATGTGGACACAAGAACAAATGGATATAAACTGGACACTAGGGAGTTTAGACTTAAAATTAGACAAAGGTTTCTAATCATCAGAAAGTGAAGTTCTGGAACAGCCTTCCAAGGGGAGTAGTGGGGGCAAAGAACATATCTGGCTTCAAGACTAAGCTTGATAAGTTTATGGAGGGGAATGGTATGATGAGAGAAGCCTATTTGGCAATTAATTCATCTTGATTATTAGCAGGTAAATATGCCCAATGGCCTGTGATGGGATGTTAGATGGGATGGATCTGAGTTACTACAGATTTCTTTCCTGGGTCCTGGCTGGTGAGTCTTGCCCACATACTCAGGGTTTAACTGATCACCATATTTGAGGTTGGAAGGAATTTCTTTACAGGGCAGATTGGCAGAGGCTTTTTCGCTTTCCTCTGCAGCATGAGGCATGAGTCACTTGCTGGAGGATTCTCTGCACCTTGAGATCTTTAAACCATGATTTGAGGATGTAAATAACTCAGACATAGGTCAGGGGTTTGTTATAGGAGCGGTGGGTGAGATTCTGTGGCCTGCGTTGTGCGGGAGCGTAGACTAGATGATCATAATGGTCCCTTCTGACCTTGAAGTCTATGAGTCTATGTGTGCTAAGATTTCCTGTGGGGTTCACAGGGGATGATGCAGCAGCTATTCCTCTAGCCTGCTACCTCCAAAACTGTGAAGGTGAAATTGCCTCAAACACCTGCAGAGGGTATTCTGTGAGGTCAGAAAGGAGAGCAGAGCAAAAGGGTAACATTGAACTCTTCATTTACTTTTACTATGGGTATGTTGGATGTGGTTAAAATTTCTGCCATATTATGTTGTTCAACTCTAACAGTTCTTTCCTTTTCCAGGATTTTAAACTTTTCCAAGTACAAGAAGTAAACTCCAGAGTCAGCTTCCCAGGGACTTGCTTCCAGTTCCCAGATGCGAAAGTAGAATTAAGAGGTAAATTAGGATTTATTTTCAAAATCCCTTGGAAATAGTTACAGTTGTAATTGGTGACACCTTCGCAAGGCAGCCCTTGGTACATTTCCTCCCATAGAGCCATTCTATCCATGACAGCAAGCTGTCAGTCAGAAAGGCATGGAAATCTGAAAGAGTGGATTTGTTTTGAAGAGGGCTGCACAGGGAAATACCAATGCAAGCGGTATCAGCTGAGCTCTCTAAAAGCAAAAAGTGCCTCACTTTACATATTATCCATATGGTTTGCACCTACTTTACATATTATACTTTGAAAATCAATAGGAAATAGTTGTACTATATGTTGATAAGAGTGTGATTATTTTTTTTTCTTCCTATGGATAAAAGTAAGCTTGAAATAGCCACACATTTAGCAACAGGTAATGTCAGTGGAAATATGAGAAACACTTCTGAATGTAGGAATTAACAAGAATCAACAAGAACTCCTATTTCCTATTACTCAGTAGGGCAAGTTCCCATTGCCTGTGCAAAACCCAGGGGACCTGCATAATGGTTGCGGGGACAGAATGCTCCTCCCATCCCAAACCAGATCCACTGCACAGAACAGTCAGCTACTCTGTAGCTGTTCTCCTTAGCCTCTAAGCTGTAGCAGTGACTGTTGTGGTTCTCTACCACCCTGTACTTATGAGCTTTATCTAGTGAAACAGTGTAGTTTGTAGACCCACTGGCAACCAGCCTTGCCACTCCTATTTCCCATCTATGAATCTTCATGGTGGGCAGGGGCCCAGGAGGCCCCTGTTTGTGGGCTGTCTGTGCAATGGAATAGTTGTAGTTCTGCTGACCTTTGAGAGTTGCCTGATAGTGCAGTTGTGGTCAGGGGGAAGAATATGATTTGCCCCAAAGATCTCTGTCCTGTTTTGGTGTCCTGATACTTGATGGAAAGAAGAGAGTAGGGAACCTTCTCTTTCTTGTACCAGAAGGCAGACAGGAATGCTTTGAGCTGCAAGGTGGGCTTGCCAACATATCCCCATGGGAGCATGATCTACGGTTAAGATATATGTCCAGTCCACCAGGCTGACTAGTGAATATTGTGCATTCAGCAGAGTGCCAGCTGGCAGTGGTTAAGGAGTGCATGCTGATCTTGCTCATGGTGGCCCAAACATGCTCCCTGCTCTGTGTTTTTGGCAACTTTACACTAGCATTGTGTTTCAAGTGCCAGTTGCATGTCCTCCTTTCTTCCGCCTAAGAGTGTCCCATAAGAGCGTGATTTAGCCTAAATAAAAACGACCGGTAAGTAGTTTTATATGCCTCTATTTTTCTGTTAGATCAAATAACATATGGATGGCAATAGACCTCTTGCTTTCAAAAATGAGTCTTCCGTAAATGTCTGTGATGTTATTGCCACAGTGTGGGGTGGGAATGTTATTTGATAATGATGTATATAAACAAGGTCCACTGCAAGTTGGACCTAAAGTCTGAAAGATCCCTGGGTTTTGGAGCCTGCTGAAAGAGATTCGGTGGCAGCTTCAGTGACATTTTAAAAATTGAGGGTTTATTAAATTAAAGCTGAAATGGAATAATACTGTCAGTAACAGAGCCTGAGAGTCATTTTTTTATATTAAATTTATTTTATTTAACACTATACCCACAATTTCAGATTCCAGTATGCCACAGAACTCTTTGTGAAAAATATCTTACTGTAGCCGATGTCAAGGGAGGAAGTTGGAGGGTTTGGCAGCTGGGGACTCCCAGTATCTGGACATATCTGAAAAATAACCTGCAGTGAAATAGTTAACCATGTTAACTAGTTTAATGTTTGGAGTGTTGTTATAATAATGTCAGTCGCATGATATAAGAGAGACAGAGTGGAGGGGGTAAAATCTTTTACTGGACCAACTTCTGATGGTGGAAAACAAGAGTTTGAGCTGCTCGGAGCTTTTCAGGTCTGGAAAATTTTGTCCACAGCTGAAGAAGAGCTCTGTGTAGCTCGAAAGCTTCTCTCTTCCACCAACAGAAGTTGGTCCAATAAAAGACATTACCTTCCCCACCTTGATATTTAATGGTCATCTTTAGGTTTCATAGTTAACATCCCTTTGTATTGAAGGGGGTAGGTCATGCCTGTGAGTTACTTTTTTAGGCTTTCTGCAAACTCAGGAAGCCAACACTGCATCCTTGGATTCTCTGTTCTTATTTTCAAGGCTGTTTTCACAACTGTAAGTGCTAGAATCAGAAAACTTTCTAATTTTCATAATCAGAATATGATAGCTTATGTTCAGTGGCAAGGGATGAATTCCACAACCATAGAACCATGGAGTGTATGTGCTGTTTATGAGCTGCATTTTTAGGATTTTCTAGTAATGCACATTCATTATACAAGGCTTTCATCTCATAACTAGAGGTGTTTTGTTTTTTTTTAAATTCTAGCCAATTTAAAAGCCAAAACAAATTTGTTTTTAAGGCTTGGGGGGTTATGCACAGATTTTTGCAGTGGGAAAAGTGAAAGAGTTTTTATTGAATCTAGTCCTAAAATATCAACATATGTTAAGCTCATTTTAATAGCTTATAATTCTACTCACGATTCACTTGCTAAGTTAAAACTCTGAGTTTGATCTGAAGACAATCATCCCCTTTAAGTTTCCTGTTTTCTAACAAACTGTTGAACTGTTTGCCCTTGATAAAAGGCTAAAATAAAATCAGTGCTGCATGTATTGAAGAGACATTTACTCATCTTGTGTGGTCTTCCTGCCATTTAGAATTAAATATTGCAATTTAGCTTAGCTGGATCCTCAGAAATGGTCAGTGACACCTTGGATCCAAATTCTCAAGAATACTAAGTAATAGAAACACAATCTACAATTATTTGGAGTTTTGTTTTGTTTTTGTTTCTTTACAGCCAACAGCTGTAAATAGGCTATGGAAATAGTAAAAATAGGTGAAGGGAAATTTTCATCATTAGAATGACAACATATTTTGGGCCAGATTCTCAACCACATTTAGGCACGTAAGTCCCATTGAAGTCAATGGGAGTTAGGTGCCCAAATACATTTGAGAATCTGGGCCATTGTCACCAACACAGATGTACATAATTCAGTACAACTATATTAAATATGAAGGAAACTAGTAAAGACTCCTGTACTTAGAAAGTTAGGCAACCTCTTATAAAGGATTTTTGTGATCTTTTGGTGAGGTCTCATCTCTTCATTGTTTGCTGTAGTTCTTGATATTTGGCAGGGGGAATCTCTGAATACAGAAGTGCCTTTTCTTCGTCAAATGAATTTTCACTGAGTTTTCATTTGACATGCAGATTAAAAAGTCAAACCAGTTTATTTACCTGTGTGTGTTTGCTGGGTACTTAATTCCCAATTGGAATTATATTGCTTAACAATAAACCCTTAATGTCACCTTAATGGCTCCTTGCTTAAAATGCAAGCTACCAAAGCAGCAGAAAAAAAATTTCTCTCTGGCTACTTTTAAAACCAAACCCTT
>NC_133770.1:75068870-75085566 GCF_003597395.2 Chelonoidis abingdonii
GGCACACCACTTCTGAAAGGTTGCCGACCCCTGCACTAGTCTAAAAGCAAATGATTTGAAAATTCTGTTCTGGAGACAGTCATGCTGGCAGTTTTGAGAGTTGTCAGCAACATTAGTTCTACTGCATGTACAACTAATATTTAATTGTATACAAAAGTAACATAGTTCATTTTTTAAAAAATGGAGAAAAAATAAAAACATAGCTGCAAATAGAAACCTCCTGAACAGAGAGATTGTGAATCCTTTAGTCCCACCGGTAAGTAGTTACTTTTGTGAGTAGTCTCGTTGGAGCCAATAGAACCACTCTTCTAGCTAATTGCGACTTTGCTGGCTTACGGGGTTCAGAATCTGGCCTTCATTCTGGATGTTGATGAATGCTAATAAAATGCTTTGAGGAACAATGCTTTTGAGTCCACCCATACCCAAACCGTTTTTCATGAGTTTTATAAACCACATGTTCTCATTTGCTGCCATGCAGTCATCAAAACTAATGGGATGTTATAGTTCCACAGATGAGAGACAGAGGAAAAAATCTGGATGTTTTAAAATATTCTCGATATAACTGAACATTTCTAAAGAGTTTTTAACATTATTTAAATATTTTATGTCAATAATTTTTTTAAAATCTTAGTTTTAATGGGTCATAGTCAATAGACTTCAATTGAAATACATTACGGATGAATTTGGCTCGGTATCTGTATCTCATGAAACATTCCAACAAATGTGCATGATGGCATATACTATAGTAGAGTATTAAACGTTCTAGTGTCCTACATAAGGCTTAGAATGATTGATATAAAATAAAAATGAGTTATAGTTTAGCCTATATAATTATAATGCTCTGAATATTACCATGCTGTCTAACATTATAATAATATTTTACAACTAATAGTATCCTTGAATGGGGCTCCATGTGCATCTTATCAGCATTAAAATTATTGTCTGAAAGTGGAGTGGATGTCAGATAGCCTTTATAGGATGAACTGATAAAGGAATCACAGAAGCCCATAGAGTTTTATATTATTATTATGATCATTATAAATTTCTATTATGATTGTTTCTGTGGGTCCCAACTGACCAGTAGAGCCCTATCTAGATACAAAATTTGTATCTGCATCTGATCCATGATCTGCAAAAATGGTCCATGGATATCCACATCCATGGATGCAGATATCTGCAGATATAAAGTAGATATGTGCAGATTTACAGGGCTCTACTAATCAGTACCCCATTGTTGTAGGCACTTTGCAAACATATAGTCGCTGCCCTGCAGAGTTTACAATCTAAATCAGCTTTTCTCAAATGTGTCCACCAGGGACTTTTCATGTCCTGGGCGGTGCTTGGGGGAGGAAAGCAGTGTTAACAAACATACAAATATCACTTTTCACAGAAACAGACTTACTAGCTAGCAAGTCTAAAAAAAAGAAGGCAACCAAAAAAAGCAAACGAAACACCACCAACAAAAAGACAAGAACATGCAAAGCACTTTATTTATTTTTCTATTCTGTTTAGGTCCAGTAAAGAATAGACAGCTGTACATTATTATTGAGTCTGCAATAAAAACTTACATAAATTACAATGATTTGTGTGTGTATATGTGCATATTTATTTGTTTTTCCTAAAGTTAATTAGGTATTTTGGGAAAAATAGTCAGAGTGGCCACCAGCAAGATTTGGTGGCTGCACACTGAGGCCACCAAAAATTTCTTGTGAGACCCTCTAATAAATAGACAGACAAAGGTGGGAAGTATTATTATCCCTTTCTTACAGATGAGGAATTGAGGCATAGAGAGATTAAGTGGTTTCCCAAGTTCACAGAGGAAATCTTCAAGAAAACTGGGAGTTCATGCCAGATCTCCTGGGTCCCAGTTCTGTGCCTTTATCACAAAACCATTCTTCCTTCTTACTCAAAGACCTTTCTTCTTCTCTATTCGTCAGACCATCCTTCATCTTGTTATAAAATAAAAAATATATATATTTTCTGTGTTTTCAAGAAATCCAAGTACTGGACTGTAGAAACCCGAACAGCATTACATTTTGTTCTCTGTGATGTAGATCTTCTTGACCTGATCATGGTACAGATTGGGCAGGGAGAGCCATTGCCTTTAAATTGTGTTCCAAATATGGATTTTCAGCCCTACTGTCTGAACAGAGTGCACGGATTTAAGTAACAGCAACTCATATCAAAGCCTCCTCATGCAGTGTAAATATTTAACTACCTAATCCCCAGTACTATGTATTAAACTACAGTTCAAGTTGTTCAACAGGGTGGGAAAAAGCGATTAAAATTTTTAAAATTGGATATTTTAATTTAAATTAAATATGTTTCTTTTTAAAATTAAAGTATATTTATAATTTAATTAGACATTGAGACAACCTGTATTAAGGCCCAAATTTACTATAATTAAGGTCCTACTTAATTCCACGATATTGCTGATCCCACAATATTAGGCTTTCACTGCAATTTTGACAGCGCCGGGAGCCCTGACCTGCGCGGGGCTGACAGTAGGAGGCCCTGCTCTCAGCCCTAGACAGCAGCTATCGACCCCAGGTGGCTGACAGCAGGAGTCCCCACTGTCAGCCTGGGCTCCCACACTAACCCCTGGATGTCCAAGAGCAGAAAATCATGGGAAAGTAATAATGGACCTTATTACTGCAAATAATAGAGTCCATTATTACTTTTCTATGATTTTCCATGGCTTGTTCACAACTCGGCCATACTTTTTGGACAATCATCTCGCTATTCGAGTAGGGCATTAACTATAATCTTAACTTAATATTAAATTAAATATTGTAATATTCTGGCAGTATATAGTTGCTGCTGAAGTTTTAAAGAATATGAAATCACTGAACTAGTGGAAATCACTGGCTAACAATCCAGAACCCCAGAGTTTGGTGAAGTGCTAAACCAGCTTTGGACATTGGTAGCCTCTCTTGTGCAGATGCAGAGAGAATAATTTCTTCATATCTGTTAATTCAGCTAGTTCAGTTCAAACTAGTTCATTCAATATTGGGAAACAGATTGATTGGGAGTTTAAAAAGCAGGAAAAAAGCTTTTTTCCTCTTCTGATCTATGACTAAAAATGAGATGTGGGATAGTGAAAGGACTAGGTCTAAAATCTTGAAGGACATGGTGATCCGAAACAATCATTTCACTTCCTTAACTACGTAAATACTTCCTTTGTTTAATAATGGCTAGTTTTAAATGCAAAACATGTTTTTATAAACTTTTTTCATATATATTAAACACATTTAAGGTATTTTTATTTAACTAAAAAAAACAATTTTAGAATGCTGTTTTTGGTGCATTTTTAATTGAATTCCAGTTTTTATCCAAATGCCTCTTGACACAGTAAATAAAAAATGTGCCATTCACTATTTTGTAGTATAAAACTGTAAAAAATTAAGAATCTGAATAAATGTATGTTAAAATACATCATCGCTTAAATAGCTGTATACAGATAGCATATCTTCCTGGTTAGCAAAAATAAGTCCCAAATTTAGTGAAAAAGGTGTATTTAGTTTCAAATCAACACGTTTTAGCCTTTTTAAAGGAAAATAACTAAATTGCACAAATGCAGAACTAGATTTACAAGGCTTCCTGCTTGCTTGCTTACATCATCATTAAAATTTGTGATTTAAATCAATCCACCCTGTTCAACAATTAATTTAATCAACCCAGGGATTCTATATCTCATGTCCTTGGTGGATTCTATATCTACTACTCCTACAATATTTATGGTCAAGGAAATTTTTTGCCTTGTTTGTTGTCTCTCTTACCCCTGCTCTCTGTCTGGTTTTTCTTTTTAGTGTGCTAGCCCTTTGAGCTATGCACCATGCCTCCATTTGTGTATAATAAAAATGGAACATCCCTAAAGAAAACCTAGTAACTCCAGGAGATGACTCAGTAAATGCTTAGTGAAGGAGGCACCTTTCCCTCTGCATGAATGTTGAATTCAACATTATGCTTTTTTTATTATTACTGCACATATTTATAGTGTTTCTGGGCACCCATGCAAGGCTTGGAACAGTAGGCGATTTTAATAAGAGGGTCGAACATGATGTTCTTCTGTTGCTTTAGAGTTTTTAATTTGATTAGTTATCCAGGAGTTAAATCATTTGGGAAGGCCTGGGCAAAAGGTCTTGGCACTTTTGCCTAGAGATGACTAGGTTTGTCCTCAAGTATATTTCCATAAGGCATGAATTCTAGAGGCAAAGAACCCACTCTCACAAATGCCTTACCTCCAGCAACCTACAGATTTCAACCTTGAAGAACTGAATTCAGTTTTTCTGTATGAGATTAAATCATATGGTGAGTTGAAGATGGTGATGTGTCTCTCATTTGGGGCTTTGGATGACGTAATTGGTATCTTTAAATTTAATCTAGTAATTGATTGGCTGCCTGTGGACGAACTAGAGCACAGGTATGTTGTGATCTCATGCAGATGGCTGCATTCTGAACCAGCCAGTGTGTTTGGGTGGATTTCACACATGAAGTCCCAAGTAGAGCTTTATGCAGCCGTCCATTTGTACAAAGTCATGTACGATTAAAGTGGGTTCTGCATTCGGTAGGAAAATGTGCAGTCTCCTTTCTAGATGTAAGTGAAAGAATGGTTTTCTGGAGACTCATGCAACTTGTGAGTGTACAGTAGTGAGCAGTCGAGTAAGATCCTGAGATGCATATTGCTTTTGGTGCCTGGAGAGAAGCTGACCCTAATGTCGGAAATCAACGTGCAAAATTATGTACTTTGGTCACATCAGGTGTAGAGGTGGAAATAACCTCAAAAAAAGTTATCATGAAAGGAATGATGATGGCTCACCATAGTAGGGGACCGCCAGTGAGGAGATAGATAGCTGGTGTGTGGTAGATCACTGGGTGGTCAGGTGTTGAGTGCTTGAAGCTAGTGATGGATCAGGAAGGCTTCTGAAAATTCTGCAATGATGTCATCCATGTTCAGACATGAATAAATGGATTTTACTTACTTGCTTAGCAGTGATGGCTTTTAGCGGGTCCTTAAATCACCTCCCAGTGTCGAGAAACATGAACACATTGGCAGCTTCTGCCAACAGTTGCTGAATTGGTGTCCCTGGAGTTGTTTATTCACAAAAAAGCTACAGAAGATGCAGGATCAGCGCATGCTTCCTTTTGCTGACCTGGAGTGACCATCTTTAGGGAACTGATTTTTCTCCATATCTGCTTACTTCTTGGTCCCTCTTTTGGGACAAGGATGTTATAACCTAGTGGAATGACCCTCCACCCCCCACCCCAAAAACAGTTCTTCCTGGCCCCTCTCAGGAACCAAACTTCACCTTGTGGCAACATACAGGGCCGGCTCCAGGGGTTTTGCCGCCCCAAGCAGGAAAAAAAGAAGGAAAAAAGCTGCAGTCGCAATTGCAATCTGCAGCAATTCAGCGGGAGGTCCTTCACTCCGAGTGGGAGTGAGGGACCCTCCGCTGAATTGCCACCAAATACCTGAAAGCGCTGCCCTGCTCTGGACTTGCCGCCCCAAGTACCTGCTTGATAAGCTGGTGCCTGGAGCCAGCCCTGACAACATATAACCTTTGTTAGACTGAATAATGAGCCCAGTGAGTGCATTTTCTGAGCAGATGTCCTGTTAGCTCAGATGGCATATCCTATCTATGAACTATAGTTTCTGCATGCATGGGGTTTTTGGATTTGCTAGTTATATTTCTGTCCAATATTTTCTCGTTAAATGTAAAATGTTTCAAAAGACAGTGAGCTGTGTATTGTACTTACAAAATAATTTTGAAAATAACTAGCAAACTTTCGTGTCCTCTTTTGAGCTTAAGTCTTCAACTTCAGAAATCACATGCTCAATAATAAAAGGTAACATCCCTATAAGTAAACATTTTTATCTGAGCTTGAAATGCAGTGTCCCTTTGAATTTTTGTGCATTAAGGGAGAGCGTTTCCAAGGCACAAAGGACAATTAGGCATCCAAATCCATTTTAAGTCAATGGGAGTTTAGCGCCTAACTCCCATTTCTGCTTTTTAAAATCTTCTCATTCATTTTTAGTTACTGGAAATGGTGAATCTCTTAAGGAAATGCTAAGAAGTTCTTTCAATTATTTTGGTTCTGTAATTATAAATACAGTGGCTCTGGTGTGAGAAGCATCAAACAGTAAGTCTTAATGATGGTTGAGTTAATTCACGTTTAGAAGTTCAATAATTCATCTAAGAAGTGTCAGCAGCTGGCCCTTGTTAATGGTAAGCCTTTCATTTCTGTTAAATCAATTGTGAATAATAGAACCCTTCAGAGAAAAATGATGAAGTAAGCATTGATTTCCAAATTGGGTGTCTGATCTGGAGCATTAATAAAACACAGTGCAAGAAGGCAACAAGTACCTTATACATTCTGATCATCTAAGCAGTAATCAGAAAAAAAAATCAATAGTTTTTGTGTATGGTGCTAGATCTTTTAACATTTCACCTGCCTCCATTCATCATTGTGTCTATAATTTCATTTTTATAATTTTGATTTTTTTTTTGTTTGCACTGAAGTAAGCAATTTACTGTCAAGCTTTTGTGAAACAGACATGGCTTGGGGAATAACTGGCTGGGTCGGTTATACCGTGGTAAAGAATCTGGGGTTTAGTGTGCATTACAATTGAATGTGAGCCAGCAATATGATGCTATTGCGAAAAGGGCTAATATCATTCTGGGATGCACTAACAAGAGTGTTATATGTAAGACATGGGAGGTAATTGTTTTGCTCTGCTTGGCACTGGTGAGACCTCAGTTGGAGTGCTGTGTCCAGTTGTGGGCACCACACTTTAGGAAAGATGTGGACACATTGGGGAGAGTCCAGAGACCAACAAAAATAGTAAAAGATTTAGCAAACTTGGCCTAGGAGGAAAGATTGAAAAAACTGGGCAAGTTTAGTTTTGAGAAAAAAAGACTTAGGGGGCCCTGACAACAGTCTTCAAATACATTAAGGGCTGTTATAAAAAGGATGGTGATCAATTCTTCTCCATGTCCACTGAAGAGTGGGACAAGAAATAAAGGGTTTTAATCTGCAGCAAGGGAGATTTAGGTTAGATATTAGGAAAAACTTTCTAACTATAAGGAAAGTTACGCTCTGGAATAGGCAGCCAAGGGAGGTTGTGAAATTCCCGTTATTGAAGGTTTTTAAGAATAGGTTGGATAAAGACCTGTCAGGGATACTAGAGGTACCCTTGGTCTTCCCTTAGTGCAGGGGGCTGGACTAGATGACTTCTTGAGGTCCCTTCCAACCCTACATTTCTATGATTCTGTGTTGCTATTCTGTTAGGTTTGGGAGATTTTTTTTTTGTATATAATTTTGATGGATAACATCAGTGTTTGTTTTTAAGCATTTCAATTTGTTTTATCCATTGAAATTTTCACCTTTGCAAAAAATTATCGGTTGTAAGTTTTTTTTTTTTTATTTTTATAAATTTAATTTTCACACTTGTGGGAAATGATGGAGGATGTCAGGCAGTAATTACTTAATTACAGTAGATGTTGAGATTCAAAAAGTTGATTTTTTTTTTTTAGGAGAAAGCTTTATGACCATCACTTATCAAAATATACCGAACAAATAACCTTAAGTCAAACTTTAATACATTTGCAAGTGGCATTTTTCTTACTTTACCTTTTTGAAAGTATTTTGTCATCAATTTCTGTGTGTACATTGAAATATGTGTTTACTAACATTTTACTAATAAAAAATTAATCTGTCCAAATGTGAATACAGTTTGTGTATCTAGCTAAACATTTTAGAATTTTCTGTTGTGGCCATCTGTATAATTTCTAAGTATTTCCAAGTTAAATTAAATCTTCACAGAGTCATCTATACTTCTTTCTTTCCTGGTTATAGGAAGCTCTGTTGCTTTATAATATGTGTTTACTTTTAGAAATATAAATATTTCTTGTTATGATGAGAGAGCTCAAAGGGAAGGCTGTTTCAGAGTGGCCTTAAAGTGATTATACTTTTAATTGCTGTAATCTCCTCTCTAACATCATTGCACAGCTGAAGTCCATTCACTGAGAATGCTTTCACATACTTTGTTCTGCACTGCGCTGCGTTTTTCCAGAGGAGCACAGCTGTCTTGGTGTGTCAGAGTTGGAGAGATAGGTGCGGATCCATTGATGACTTTAGAAATCAGCATCAAGACCTTGAACTGGCAACAGAAGCGACCGTAAGGGAACTGAGCCCAGGGGTAGTGTGTGCTCATGATAGCATGTCCCATTGAGGAAGTGGATTTCTGTGTTTTCTACAACCTGAAACCTCTGTATTGCTTCTGTTTCGTTGTGTTAATCTAGTCTGGAGATGACAAAAGCTTGCATGACTGTGGCCAGATCCCAGTCTGGGAGGACGGAGCAAGGTTTTCTGCCTAGCTAAAGCAGGAAGAAGGCATTTTCACCACCTGTTCATTTACACCAGTGGTCTCCAAATTGTGGGGGGAGGTATATTTGGGGTGGAGTGTGGCAGGGCTGGGTCCAGCCTTCACAGTGGGGAGGGAGTGAGCACCATGCTTCCAGCCCTGTTCTGCCCCCAGACCAGCTCCTCCCCAACCTTGTTCAGAACTCCAGTCCTGTTCTCCACCCAGCTGGGCTCTGTCCTCATTCCCTCTCTGCCCTCAGACCAGCTCCGCCTCTAGCCCCAGCTCCTCCTCCATCCCCAGTTCTGTCCCCAGTTCCACCTTCAGGCCAAGCTCTCCTAGTGAGGAAGCCTTGGCTATGCAATAATGGAGGGTGGGGGGCACAGAACAGATTCTGTTACTGGTATGGGGGGTGGAGTGTGATTGAAAAAGTTTTGAGCACCACTGATGAATTGGACTTTGCACAAATTTAAAGAGGAGGGGTAGATTCCTTTAATGGGAAGGCAAGTCAGTATCTTGACGGGTTGTTTGAAATATTTGCCCTTTCAGTGGAGCATTGGCTATAGGTTGCCAATGATTTAAAACTAGTCAACACTTATAGCAAGTCACGTGGGCCCTGGGTTGTGATGAAAGTTAAGTGCCTAAAAACCTTTAGGATCTGGGCCTTAGAGCCAAATCTGGGTCCTAGTGAAATCAATGGGAGATTTGACTAAAATAGAGCTATGATTTGGCCCATAAAGCATAGTAAGAAAATGTAATAGTTATAATAAAACTTTTAAGGCAAATAAAACGTTTCAGCAGGTGTTCATAAATGTGCTTTATGCCCATAGACTCTATTAAATGTTAATGCGAAGGTCCTGCAGAAACCGCACATAAGGTCTCTCTGAAGAAAGAAAATATCTGTTAAATGTGCTGTGCAATATTGTAGCAAAGGTGGGTGGTAGTGCAATACCATGATACCTATTACACTGAAATATGAAAGCTATTAGAGATTTTGCTGAATTTTCATTTTGTGAAGGAATAGTTTTCAAGAGAGAACATATCAAATAAAAAGCCATATGTTTGGCAAAACCAGAAGCATTCTGTTTGTTGGTGTATGCAGTTTTCATGGATGTGTACAACGCATATTAAAGACATCTGCTAACATGCCATGTTAACAATAAATTGAAAGCAAGGCAATGTTTGTGAAGGAAAATAATAGAAGGAAAGCAGGCTATGTTTTCTGTGTATTTCAGTTTTCCTGCCTTGTATTCCAGACTTTATACTTAATCTGCAGACAGAAATCCCAAAGCAACCCTAAACAAGTTACTGATGCTAATATGCATTGGTAGATTTTTGATTTAGATCTCTTATCTTCTGCTAACTATTAATTGCCTGTAGTATCTATCTCATAATATTGAAGCACTGCAAGGGTAAATTAGATTGGCATGGTGAGATCCATAGTGGACTTCATGGACCACTCTACTCTTCTCCTTCCTTAGTTTTGGGAAGCATTTCTTGGGAGCTTTAATGGAAAAGTTTGATCAAGAATCTGGGTTTTGCAGCATGTTCTAAAAGCAATTAGATATAACACTAGCTTTATTTGCTCTGGTAGATCTTTCTACAGGTGTCGGCCAAGTCCCCTTATGTACTTGTACGTGTATGAGAGTTGCTTCCTAAAATGACACTGTTAGTGTCATTGCTATAACAATGCTATAAATTCTGTTTAGTGATGGTGTGAACTCAGTCTATTAGTCTTGAACAGCCTGGCCTGAATTGCTGTTTAGTTAATTTAATGGGCTATATTTTTCTCTCCGTCCCATCACTCAGGTATTGCCTGAGTATGAGGGCAGAATCTTTGTAGCATGAGGTTGTTCTATCTTTTCCGACTAATTCCTTCTGCTTATTTCTGCTTAAGCGGAGCGTTTAAAGCAGTTCATTTGCCTTAGAGCACCTCAGAATGGTTAAAAATCTGATTAGGGAGACATACAACTTTTATAATAACAAGTTGTAAAATCTAAAAATGTCCTTGTATTACATATTATTGTAATTGTCTCTCATACTGTCAGGAAGACTCTGCTACGGATGCCCACAGTGAGTGAAGCAGTTGTGCAGCTGTTCTCAAGGAAGTTTAAGATGTTGGTGTAGGTCTTTTTTACTCCACAGTGTACCTGGAGCACATTGAAATCACTCCCTTTTACTAAAAGGGACCCACCCTTAAATCCTTGGATCAGTTTCTTAACACATAATAGGGCTGCATTAATACCAGCATATTTATAGACTTCCAGAAATATGGTTGGGCATCAGTGTTACGTAGGAGAACAGGTGCTACAATACATGGAATAGTTACAAAAAAGGATTTAAAATAATAAGGCACCAGCACTAGATTCTGAGGAAAATGAAGCGCCAGGAAACACTTTAAAATGTGTGGAAAAATGGTATTTTTTTCTTGTTACTGCATTTGTATAACAGTGACAGTCATCTGTAACTTTTAATACTTGAAATACATTCTGAATATATTGTGTGAGAATTAAATGTTAAATAAGGCATTTCTTTGAGTGGACTATTTATATAGTAAAGTTATGTGAAGTAATGGGCCATGAATGCATTTTGTTTGTTAACTTCACCGTTGCCGGTTCTTCTATATCTTTTCTATCACAGGGCTATATTTTTGAAATGTAACAGTATCCTCTGACACCAAGACCAGCAATATATTAGGGATGTTGTTTATCAAATAAATAAATAAAGGTGTCTTTCTCTCTCATCAGTTATTCACTATGTTCTCCATGTCCATTGATGGTAGGACAAGAAGTAATGGGCTTAATCTGCAGCAAGGAAGATTTAGGATAGATATTAGGAAAAAACATTATAATTGTAAGGGTAAGTTAAGCTTCGGAGTAGACTTCCAATGGAGGTTGTGGAATAACCATAATTTGAGGTTTTAAAAAACATACTGGACAAACACCTGTCAGAGAGTCTAGGTTCACCTGGTCCTGCCAGAGCATGGGGGCTGGACTTGATGACTTCTCAAGCTCCCTTCTAGCCCTACATTTCTATGATTCTGTAGTTTAAAACTATATAATACTGGGCGTTGGAAGCTTGAACTATTATGTGATTTTTTTTACCTGAGCAGGGAAGGAGATGTTTATTTTGTAAAAAAGCAAAACAGCAAAAAAGAAGATTTTTTTCTTTGCTTAAAATTGCTGCATTGATTTATGTACTTAAATGGTCCCCATTTTACAGATGGGAAATTGATGTACAGAAGATAAATTACTTTGCCCAAGGTGACACAGGAAGTCTGTAGCAGAAGCAGGAATTAAACCCAGATCTATAGAACCTAACCACAAGACTGTCCTTCCTATCTTTTCTGTAATGTCTAATGTAAGGTCTGTTATGGTGAAACTGACAGTATTTTATAGGGCTTCTACAGAACTACACAGAGACTTTGGAGTTCCAAGGGTGTGAATTCCACAATTTGTACAAATTCATCATCCTTTGGAGTTGATAGTTGCTTTTTGAGATTAAATAACGGATACAGTACTGTCAAGCCAACATCCTCTTAATAATAATGTGGATTTTCTTCTCTAATTGTTTAACATAATTATCATGAACATTTTAGCTATAAAGTTGGACAGCTGTAGCAGGGTACAGTGTAACTGACTCTTTTGCTTTCAGCATATTCTGGCAAACTTTACAATAAGTAATATTTTATCAAAATCCCATTTAAGTGTCATGTGCCATTTTCCAGTACTTCCTTCTTTTCCATTTATTTATCCAGTGTTTTCTAAAGGCTAAATCCAATCACTCCTCAGCCTTTTGGCTAAGATCAGTTTTGCCTGAGTGAGGGCTGTAGGACTAGGACCATGTGATGAGTTGCAGAACTGCATGATCCATTATGGAACCATGCAAAAGCCCTCACATTATGGTGCAAAATATATAAAATCCACTAACTGGTTATTTCCCTGTGCACTCTTTGATCCGATTTGTGCAGTCCTGTCAAAATTCCAGCTTCAGTGGGAATTTTGCCTGAATAAGGAAGACTTGACAATTTGCCAGCAGATCCAAATTGAATTGCCCTCTTTTCTAGCAAGTCTGTAGAAGGCAAGAAAAGCATTCTTATGATATTATATATCAGCAATTGTTTCCATGATGATGAATGATGATGCATTCAGGCTTGGGATTTTCTGTACAAATCATGCCAAAGGAACTGCCTGATTATAAAGGGCAAAGCTTTTATTTATACACTAATGATCTGGTAATAAGCAATGATGGGGAAGGAAATACAGAAGGAGTACGTGACAGTTTAATGGGGTTTAAGTGTAAATACTGAAGAGTGGCCTGGACTTTACCAAGTTCCATGACACCTGCCACCTCATGGCCATTATCTTGTATAATCCTGAGTATACCAGTTAAGGAAGAACCCATGACGTCTTTCCTGCGAATCCAGTTGCTACATATGGCAGTTGGGTTGGGCTGAGCTGTAGACGGGCAGGGTCTGGACAGGGTTGGGTGGCCATATAATAATGAATACAACATTTTGCAGCTGCTAATGAGATAGGTGTTCTTATTTAGACTAGAGTACAGTGTCAATGGTTGCTTACCCAGGAGGCCTGTCAGCTTTCTGCAGCTGCAAAATTTAGACAGAGCCTACACTAGTAAGTGAGGAACTGTTATAAGTGATCATCTTGAAAAAATGAAACACTTGAGTCCTGAATGAAAAAAATATTCAAATGATTTATTTGTTGTTCTTCAAAAATATTAGCAGTTACCATTTTAAAAGAAAAGGCAATAAACTTGCCGTATAAACATACAAACTATGAAGTATGAGATTGTGGCATTACACCACTAATACCAGCGACAAGGTCTCTTAATGTGCCTATGGGTTTTTGTTGTTTCATTTTAATTAAATATTTAGACGTTCGAATGTAGATACATTTTTAATCAAAATCAGAATTTTCTCCCAAAATGGCCAATTACATCATTTGCACACTTCTATTGTTCAAATGTCCTATAGTGTAAGCATTTTTCAATTAGACAGCAACCATAATAAATTGAAATAAAATTCATTCTTGACTGATGTTGTATGTGTCATGTAAAGGACAAGCCCTATCTATTAAATATGGATTGCCAAGGTAGCAATATTAGCAGCATTTGAATGTTTTTCTTATTAAGAAGAAAAATTGTCTGCAACATCAATATGGTCTGCTCCAAAGACCCATTGTAGATGGAAACTGCTTTCAGCACATTTGAATTCCTCACTGTGTTTGGGATGATGGTACTATAAAGGCAGCAATATTTTTTTTTCTTTCTCAAAATTAGGATAGACTATTACATTTCTTAGGATGAAAGTGAGAAGCTGATTACAACATAATGGAGTGTCCCATATTCATCTCTTTGAAATATAACCTTACTCGGCCTTTTCCATTTTACAATCAATTCTCTCATTCCCTTAATGAACCTGTGCATTCATGAGTCTTCCTGGGAAATATGCAGATGAAGCATTACAGTAGCAAAGAGTAATTGTCTGCCAAGCAAGTGCAAGCAAAGTGTGTCTCTAGTAGTCTTGTTCAATAACATTATGGTGTGTTAATGCATTATATCAGGCACCATATTGTTGTGTTTAATAATTGTTACCATATTCCTTTAAACGTGCTCATAGTTTTTCTAAAATAGCAGCTTTTGAAAATTGGTATAAAACTATCTCTTCTGCATTTCTGTGCTGAGGTGGTTATGTGAGGGACTGTAATAAAGACACTATTGTAAATACACCGCTACCTCGATATAACACGAATTTGGATATAACACAGTAAAGCAGTGCTCTGGGGGGCCTGCGCACTCTGGTGGATCAAAGCAAGTTCAGTATAACACAGTTTCATCTATAACGCCGTAAGGTTTTTTGGCTCCCAAGAACAGCGTTATATCGAGGTGGAAATGTATTAAGCATACTTGAAGAAAAATGATTTCTGAAATTAATAATTGCAGTGGTTTTTAATATTAATCCTGTAATCTAACACTCTAAAGTAGAAAAAAATATAGTATTGTAATAAGGATCAGGGAGGCTTTGAAGAGAGAAATATAGAAAATGCACACAATTACTTAGAGAGCTGCTGTCTGCTTTCTAATATTGGATGTATTATTCCTTTAAAGATGTATTGCAATTTTAAAATGATAAACTAAATATTTGTGAATGATTGTAAACACGTGCTGACTTTTGTATCTTTTGACCTTTTTAGCTGTATGTTGTATCAGGCGTTGGAAGATATGTATTGTTAATCATATTGTTTTTGTTTCATTTATTATCTTACCCCTAACTATTCACTGTCTGTTGACCATTCCAACTTATTATCAACAACACAGTCTCCCACTAGACTAGACTCATAAATAGAGAACGGTATGGATTGCACCCAAGACCACAGCACAAGCTGACTACATCATATGCCAAAAACATCTACAGGAGACTAAAATTACAAGAGCATTGTACGACAGACTCTGTTTCTTGCCCCTAACTTGTCCTGATCTTAATATTACAAAGAAGATTAGGAGCGTAAAAGAACTATCCGGAAGAGTTAGTATATATTCCCTTGGCATTATTACTACCCAGGAATAATTTAAGGAAAAGAATCAAGACTAAACTGTGGGGCAAATATATCATAGACAGAGGAGAAAGTGAATTTGCAGAAGTTTGAAAACACTGACAATTAGAACTCCGTAGAAATGCTAAACTTTTCAAATGTCACTACCAAGAATGGTTTGGTGAAATGACCATCATATACAGGGTGAGCTGAAAGAGAAGCAGAAGGCACCAGCAAATCTTCCAAGCCTCCAGCCTTGGACCCCAGAACTGTACCATCTTGCCCTGATCAGAAGCCTAACCAGTGTAAGTTTATTACCCAGTCCACCCCTCCCTCAATGCAGAGAGGACATGCACCAGCTCTTGTTGCTGAGCAGATCTCCCAAGCACTTCAACCAAAACACATTGTTTTAGGTAAAATATAAAACAGATTTATTAACTACAGAAAGAGAGATTTTAAGTGATTATAAGTGGTAGACACAAAAGGTCAGAGGTAGTTACCAAAGGAAATAAAAGGTAAGCAAACAGTCTAATTCTTAAACCTTATTAGACTAGGCAGTATTTGGATCAAGCAGTTTTCTCACCCCATTAGACGTTACAGTTCTTAATACACGGGTTTCCCACTTAAGCCTGGGACTAGTCTCCTCAGTTCAAGTCTTTGTCTTCCCAGCATTCTTCTTGCTTCCAGCATAGGTGGGAAAGGAGAAAGGCAAAAGCATGGTGCCACTGTCCCCTATTTTATATCCTCAGTCCATACGCTTGGAAAACACTAAACCACACGTGTCCTGGTGGGCTTTGCTAAGTCACAGAGTTGAGCAATCCTCCATTGTGTGATACCTGCGCAATTCTCTTACAGAATTGTAAAACCCTTTTTTACAACTCCCCTGCTGATTGATGGTTGCTTAACACTCTCCTGGGGGTGTGTCATAGCTTTCCTACTCAGATTTGAACCTTAGCGCTCATAACCTGAGAAGCTAGCATGAACCCCTCTAAGCTTAATTACCAGCTTAGATTTGATATCGCTGCCACCAGCCAAGAATTTCCAGTGTCTTGGCTCACTCTGGTCTCCCCAAAACCAAAAAGAGAAGAAGATCTAGATGGTAAGATACAGGGCTTTCAACTTACAGAAAATGAATAACAATAGAAGGGATAAACAGCCTTACCCAAAACAATGCAATTTAAAGTACTTATAGCCAAATACACATAAAGACTCCACCAGCCGGATACACAGATGCAAATACAGCAAAACAATTTAAAAGACTATACTTTTGCTAACTTTGTACTTACAACTGGGAAACAGAAGATTAGAAGGACTGGAAATAGACCTCTCATAACTGAGAGGAGCACAGAACGACAAAGACCAAGACCAAGAAACCCCACAAATTCCCTCCCTTAAGCTTTTGAAAATCGCGGTTTTCTCTGTTATTGGTACCAATAACAGAGAAAACCGCGATTTTCAAAAGCTTAAGGGAGGGAATTTGTGGGGTTTTCTTGGTCTTGGTCTTTGTCGTTCTGTGCTCCTCTCAGTTTGAGAGGTCTATTTCCAGATCCTTCTAATCTTCTGTTTCCCCAGTTGTAAGTACAAAGTTAGCAAAAGTATAGTTTTTTAAATTGTTTTGCTGTATTTGCATCTGTGTATCCGGCTGGTGGAGTCTTTATGTGTATTTGGCTATAAGTACTTTAAATTGCATTGTTTTGGTAAGGCTGTTTATCCCTTCATTGTTTATTCATTTTCTGTAAGTTGAAAGCCCTGTATCTTACCATCTAGATCTTCTTCTCTTTTT
>NC_133770.1:75097751-75111422 GCF_003597395.2 Chelonoidis abingdonii
TCCTCTTGTCAGGTGTTTGGTTCCCTTTGTTAACCCTTTACAGATAAAAGAAACATTAACCCTTAGCTATCTATTTATGACAGGGTGGATCACCACCTAGTAGTGGAGACTCTCAAACTTACAACATATTTCAGCAACAATCATGTAGCATGTGATAAGTGAAAAGGGGGGGTAGCTTCCTTTTATGGACACCCAGCCAACCAGTTAGCTATAAAATCTCTTTTGGTAGCTGTTCTCTACTTGTTTTACCTGTAAAGGGTTAAAAAGTCTGACTGCATGCATAGATAAAAGGAAGCGTGTGGGCACCTGGCCAAAAGAGCCAGTGGGAATGCTAGAACTTTTTAAAATTGAAAGAAGACTCCCCTTTTGTCCTCTGGAGAGAGGAACTATGCTGTAGGAAGCTTTAAGTCAGATATGTTATATCATAGAATATCAGGGCTAGAAGGGACCTCAGGAGGTCATCTAGTCCAACCCCCTGCTCAAAGAAGGACCAATCCCCAAACAGATTTTTGATCCAGATCCCTAAATGGCCCTCTCAAGGATTGAACTCACAACCCTGGGTTTAGTAGGCTAATTCTCAGACTACTGAACTATCCCTCCTCTCCTCAAATCATATCTAGGAATTGCTTATCTGAAACCCCAGATATGTAAGTAAATCGGGGAATGTCTAGGAAGATGCTATTAAGGTTATTTCTGTTATTTCTTTATGGCTTGTGGACTCCTCTGTGCTAACCCCCAAATGCTTTTGTTTTGCTTGTAACTTTTACACTAAACCTTAAGAGAGCTATCTTGGTGCTTAATTTTTGTAATTTTTTAAGATCTAGCAGAAAGCCTAAGTTTCAGATGTATTTTCTTTCTTTCTTTTTTTTTTTTTTTTTTACCTTTTTTAAGAACAGGATTGGATTTTATGCTCTAACTGGTTTGTGAACAGCTGATTTCCTTTGTTTTCTTTCTCAGTTCTTCCCCAAAGGGGTTGTGTGTGAAAGGACTTGAGGGTATCCAACAAGAAGGAATTCCGAAGTGCTTCTTTTTGGGTTTTCAAAAGATGGGGGCTTGCACTTGGGTGGTGGCAGAATCTACCTATCCAAGGTCATAGAAAAGCGGTAACCTTGGGAGTTTAATACAGGCCTGGAATGGCCAGTATTAATTTTTAATATCCTTGCAGGCCCCCACCTTCGCACTTGAAGTACCAGAGTGGAGAATCAGCCTTGACACAGCAAAATCTCATAACTTCATAAAGATTAACATTATACGTGTTCGGATAGAACTGTGAATTTCAGCAGATAATGACCTTTCATATGATTTTGTACATGGCATGCTTTGTATGAAATAGATCATAATTATATGATGAGTGAAAATGAGGGTGCTGCTTTGAGGTGCAGAGTGCCACAAGCGGTGAGTAACAAGTGCATTTACAGTATTTCCAGTCCCAAGCATTCAAAAAAAAGGAGTCAGGTTCCAAAAAATCATGAGTCAGACTTAACAATAAAAATAATACATTTTGGATTCTTTTGATTTACTTTCTGATTTTTGATCCCTAAGGGTTTATGTCTTTAAGCTTTTTTGTCCAACTACGAGGACTAAAAACTTACTGTATATACTCATTCATAAGCCGAATATTTTTGGTAAAAAAGTGACACATCAAAGAGCGGGGGTCAGCTTGTAAATGGGTCTACACCAAAATTTGATGATTTTAAACTCTGTGGAATCATTTAATTGAATATCTAATACATTGTCGTTTTGTTTACCTGGAGCGTCTGCAGGCACAGTGCCCCTCAGCTTCCAGTGGCTGCGGTTTGCCGTTCCCAGCCGATGGGAGCTGTGGGAAGTGGCGCCATTTCCCGGAGCTTCCATGGGCTGGGAGTGGTGAACCACGGCCACAGGGAGCTGAGGGGCTTCATGCCTGCAGACGCTCCAGGTAAATCAAACATCCTGACCCCCAGCGGCTTACCTTGGCAGGCTGGGAGCCAAAGTTTGCCCACCCATTTATTGATGTCAATACTTGAGCTTTTTACAGTTGCAAAGGCTTTGTTTAGTGGACTAGATTGGCTTGAAAGGAATACTAAAAGAGCCGTGCTGCAGATCTGCATGACAATTGACCCATGCATTTTACAAAATGCTATGCCTTACAAGCCAATCAGAAAAATACGATGAGCGATAGTACTATAGCACTGGTGTCAGTCCGCTACAGTGTAATTTGATCTCTTCACCCGTTTCTACCAATGGACCTCATAAGTCTCGAGCCAATATGGAAATATAATGTGCAGAATCAATGAAATCTCTAATAAAATTGAAATAGCCTGTTATCCCCACAGACATGCCAATCTACAGGGCTGCTTTGAAATAAACAAAGAATAATAATAATAATCTGACGTGATAAAGCAGATGACGTTCCTAGGTAAAGTCCTACAAAATCTATAACTACAATAATAATAATCTATTTTCATACTAGTATTTAAAATGAACAACGGTGAAATCAAAAGAAAAAGGTCTACTTATCACGCAGCATTCAGACTTAAAGTTGTTGAATATGCAGAAGCAAACAATAAATGCGCCAATGCTTGTGAATTCTGTATCAATGAGAAGCAAGTAAGAGAATGGTGAAAAAATAAAACAACACTTAAAGACTTGCCAAGAAGTAAGAAAAAAATGTCCAATGCGGTGCGCTTTATTTTCTGGGCTGGAGAAAGATCTCAGTAATTGGGTTGTTGCATGTCGACAAAATGGGTACATTGTCACTAGAGCTGAAAATGTGGCCAAAAATATGAAAACTACTTTGGCTGTAATACCTGGAGGCTTAACTTCAGTTCTACAACCACTTGATGTCTGCCTGACCAAACCCTTTAAAGACAGGCTATGTGAAATGTGGTCTGAATGGATGTGCTCAGGCATGGCAAAGTTGACAAAAGGCAGGAATCTTATGAAATTAATCAGGTTGCCCAGTGGATCAAGGACGCGTGGGTGTCCATTCCCTTGGAAATGATAGAAAAATCATTTAGGAAATGCTGTATCAGTGATGCACCCAACGAGTCAGAAGGTGATGCTATATTTGATGACACAACAGAGGCTGATGATGAGAAGGAATCTGAGTCTGAAGACGACACTGCTGACATCTGTGATGACAATGCAGGTGCAGCTGTGACTGAAGCCAAGTTTAATGAACTGTTTGGTGAATCAGCAACTGATTCAGACTTTGGAGGATGTTGAGACTTTTTAAAGTCTCATATTGTTCTAAGTTATTTGTTTTAAATATCCATTTACTTCGATTTTAAATATTGACTGTAATTTTGAAGGTAAATGCATATTTGTTCAGTTATTATAATGACAACAGCTTTTTATTAGATGACAGAATAATTCTAGCAAAACTTTTGAGTGTTTCTTGTGATGCCAGCTTTTAAAATATAGCAGGGGTTGGAAAACTTTGGCTCCTGGCCAGTCAGGGTAAGCCGCTGGCGGGTCGGGATGTTTTGTTTACTTGGAGTGTCTGCAGGCACAGAGCCCCTCAGCTCCCAGTGGCTGTTCCCAACCAAAGGGAGCCCCTCAGCTCTCAGTTTGCTGTTCCCAACCAAAGGGAGCTGCAGGAAGTGGCGCCACTTCCCGCAGCTCCCATTGGCTGGGAACGACGAACCGCGGCCACTGGGAGCTGAGGGTCAGCTTATGAAAGGATCATAAAGTTTTTTGCTATTTTTACCTATGTATCTTGAGGGGTCAGCTTATAAACGAACGGGCTAATGAACGAGTATATATGGTACTTAATTTTTGAAATGGAAGCTGATATTCTTAGGGAATTACATCACTATAGGGCATCTGGGCTTTGTAGGTTTAAGAAAAACACCAGTAGTTGTGATAAAATCATGAGTTGGCACCAATAAATTTACTAATATATTGTGTAAGATCAACCTAAATAACTAAAAGTAAACTAAAATTGTCCAAAAAAGAATAAAGAACATATGCCTACCTTTTAAAAAGTGTTTGGTGATTTGGATGTCTCAGCTATTGGGTATCCAACTGAGATGCATAAAAGAAACCTGATTTTTAAGGAACATGCAATACTGAGCACGTACCTTAAGAAAATCAAACCTCTTTTTGTTGTCTTAAAATCTACAATCTCCCCACCACTTTGAAAAATATAAATAACATAATTATACACATAGCAGTTCAGTTTGTGTTTTTTCCCTTTTGGAGCCTGCTTCAGGGCCCATTTGAAGCAAATGGGAAAAAATTCCCATTGATTTCAATAAGGTTTGGATCAGACTCTTGATCCAATCAGCCTTAACTTTTTGGGTGACTTCTGCTGGAATTAGAGTAAAAGTCGTCATCACTTCCTAGAGCTATTGATCTGCTAGTTGTTTTTTTTAGGGTAATTGGCCAACTAAACTAGTAGTAGGTGTAAATTCCTGGGACTCTTGGGACCTGCATACCATATTACACATTTTATTTGTCGAGCAGATGTAAACAACACTCTCTACCCAGAGTATGAGTAAACGATATCTCATTACTAAATTAATCCACTGGACTGCTGTTCTACAAACTAATACATTTCAGGAAGAAGACATTTACCAGGTCTCTATTTCAATGTACTTGACTCAAAGCCATATTCTTAAGCACTTTTATGATGAAATGATCTGTGTCCTAAGCTATTGGAGTACCTATTTGCTCACCCAGATACATTATGTTCTGTAGCTTCAATACTTCAAACTTTATGCTGCTGGTAAAGGTATGGGATAGCAAACTATTTTTCTCTCTCCTTGATGAACTTAGACGTTGTTCTTGTCACTATGGAGATCAATGTTCTTTTTGATTTGGAAAGTTGTTTCTTAAAATAGAAATGGCCATTTGATATTGTGCATATAGAAAAATACTTCCATAAGAGAGATTTCCGAACCATTGACTCTGATGGTTTTAGATGGGAGACTCTACAGCTGAAGTAAACAACAACAAACTACTCTAAAAAATGGAAGGAATTCTTTAAAAAAAACAACAAAAAAAGCACTGAGATGAGAATGGACTCTAAATGCAGTATTCTGTGAGAGTTAGAAAATCTTGACTGATGCACTGGAACCATTTCTTACTGAAGGATGAGTGCAGTTCCAGTGTACAAAAGTACTTACTAAAACCTCAGAAATGGAGGTGCTTTTTTTATACATTTGAGATACATTTGTCAGCTGGAATTAGCAAGGGGCAGTGTATATTCTGTGGGTTACATGTGAGAGGTTAAAAGCTTGTTGTTCGCTGGTTTTGGGGCTGCACAACTGTCTTTTTTGGACATAGTGCTCTTCAGACAGCAGAACTGAATCTTACTAATACACAGACTTCATGCTGACCTACTGTCTTGCTTCTGCCTGCAAGATTAGAAAAGAGAGAAAACATATTTGCTGGTTACAATGACCAAGCAAATTTAGTGAAATATTTTAACATTGATTTTCTGCCTCAGTCTGTTTCCTATCACGCTAGTATCTGAGCATCTCCTGTGTACAATTCTTCATGGGGAGTTTTTATGGAAATTAAATAATGATGATGTGAGAGGAAAAGGTACTGTAACCAACCCCACTGCAGGGAGTCACAGTGAGCTTGTGGTATGTCAGTCCCTTAGATTTTTGATAGCATCCTGGGTATGCCACATGTTGAAAATTTCAGATACTCCAAGCTCTAGGCCACTCTTAGGCCCCAGCCCTTGGTGGGCTCCTGCAAATAATCCCAGTGCTTAGAGTGGTCTGAGAAAAAGGGGGGAGGGGCAGGGGAGTTCTGTCATTTTCTGCTACAATGAAAGTGATATCGCATGTGCCTGTCCTCCCTCATCAGTTCTGCCCCTGCATCAGCTCTGTGCCTCCAGCTTTTTCTGTTCTTTCTGCAGCTTCTGGGGTTTTTCATTCCCCTCTTCCAGGCTTGGGGTGGTGGCTGCAGGGGGTGCTTTCTCCCCTGGCCAGGAGTTAAAGGGTGGGGAGCAGAGGATCCATCCCATTGCTCACAGGAGGGTAGGGAAGAGTGGGGAGGAGGTAGTGGAGCTGCCCTGGGCTGCTGGGCTTCTTTCTGCTCCTTCTTCCCTCTCCTGTGAGAATGTCGTTGGCTCCTGAGGGGCGGGGAGAGAGCTCAGCCTGTTTCCTGGTACAGTGCTTATTGGCTGCTTATACCCCAGGGCATGGGGAAATCAGGAAAGTAACTAATCAGAGGGGAGGTTTCCACCATGCAGGGCTGAAATGTGTATCCCCAGCTTGAGATGTAGAAATTGTACTTACGGGGTCTGCTCACAGAGTCTATTGAGGAGCAGTGGGCTGTTTGCCCAGGTGCCAGACATAAACAGAGCAGTTGCCCTCAGCATGATGCTTTTAAGTCACAAACAAAAGATGAACCTGCACCTGCAAACTCAGCCCCCCAGGGCAGTTCAATACAGGAGGGTATGAAGTTGGGGCCTAGTAGGAAGAATACTGACTCCAAGCCACCCCTCTCCCAGGGGCAGTCACATACAGGTCCCTTTGCAGGTGACAACCTACTTCCCAGCCTGGTTCTAAGCCTTTCAGTCCCAGTGCCTAAGATGCGTGGCCTTCTCTCCACAGCCAGCTCCCCGACTCCTGCCTCTGGCCTGCTGCTCCTGCATACCCACCCTCCTGACTTGGGTCCCTTTCACTTCTGGCAGTACTTCTCTTTTCTGTGCTCTGTATGAAGTGTTTTGCCAACTGGATGTTGCACTGGGGGTTAATACAGTTCCCAGTAAGGAGTTAGCAGGTTCATTATAGTGTTCTCATGTAGTAGAAACTAGCTAAGAGATAGGATTCATAAAAAGAAGGTAAGAATACATGGTACATTTTCAACATGGCAAAAGTTAACAGCGAGGTGTTCAGAGTTTGTGTAGTAAAGTGGGCATTGTTGATATATCCGTTAACGAGCTAGAAAAAGTGGTGGAGAAAGAGGTAACAAAATTTGCAGATGACACAAAATTATTGAGGGAGGTCAGGACTAGAAAAGAATGTGCAGAGCATTCAAGCTAACAAGGATAGATGAATGGGCAGCATTATGGCAGATGAAATGTATTGTTGAGCAATGCAAGGAAAAGTACTTCAGAAGGAATAACTTGACCTTTAACTGGGACCACTTAGGAAACAGACCTGGGAATTATCAAGGAAGGGGAGGAGTACCTTTGGATACAGACTGGCTAACCTAGTGAGGTGGGCTGTAAAGTAGGTTTGATGAGGGTGGGACGCAAAAGCTCACAGGTAAGTCCAGAACATGTTGGGGGAGGGATAGTTCAGTGGTTTGAGCATTGGTCTGCTAAACCCAGAGTTGTGAGTTCAGCCCTTGAGGGGGCCACTTAGGTATCTGGGGCAAAATCAGTACTTGGTCCTGCTAGTGAAGGCAGGGGACTGGACTTGATGACCTCTCAGGGTCCCTTCCAGTTCTATGAGATATGTCTATCTCCATACATTAACATGAAGACCTGGGTGAAGAGTTAGAATCTGGGTGGTACATGGCCAGTCATAGCAGAGACAAGAGGGGACATAAAGGGGAAATGTCATAAACACCTTAGTGCTGACCCTTGGCTTCATTCTCCAACCTGGACACCTGACTCTGACCCCTAGGCAGGACTGTCTGCATCCTGTTCCATAACAGTCTTGTTGATGGGGGGAAGCAGTAGATGTGATGAACCTTCTGTAAGGTTGGGTGCATAACTGGTTGGAAAACCATACTTAGAGAGTAGTCATCCATGGTTCACAGTCAAGCTAGAAGGGGCTGTCAGGGATCTGTTTTGGGTCAAGTTCTGTCCAATATCATTATAAATTATCTGGATAATGGTATAGAGATACATATATAGTCTGTGGATGATACCAAGCTGGGAGGGGTTTGAGTTCTTTGGAGGACAGGATTGGAATTGAAAATGATCTTCACATGCTGGAGATATGGTCTGAAATAAATAGGATGAAATTCAATAAGGACAAATGCAAAGTACTGCACTTAGGAAGGAATAATCAATTGCACATATAACATGGGAAATGACTGCCTAGAAAGGAGTACTGAAGAAAGGGATCTGGGGACTACAATCGATCACAAACTAAATATGAGTCAACAATGTAATACTGTTGTGGAGGGGGAAAAAGGCAAAAAAACATTCTGGGATGCACCAGTAGGAGTGTTGTAAGCAAGACACTAGAAATAATTCTTCCACTCTGCTCAGCACTGATAAGGCCTCAACTGCAGTACCCTGTCCAGTTCTGGGGCACTTTAGGAAAGATGTGGACAAATTGGAGAAAGTCCATTGCAGAGCAACAAAAATGATTAAAGGTTTAGTAAGCATGACCTACTAGGAAAGACTGACAAAATTGGGTTTGTTTAGTGTAGAGGAGAGAAGACCGAGGGGGGACATAACTCTTCAAGTACATAAAAGGTTGTTATAAAGTGGAGGGTGATATATTGTTCTCCTTAACAACTGAGGACAGGACAAGAAGTAATGGAGTTAACTTTAAGCCCATGAAATTGCAGCAAGGGAGATTTAGGTTAGACATTAGAAAAAAAATCCTAACTGTAAGATTTGGGTAAGCACTGGAACAAATTACCTCCGTCTCTGGAAGTTTTTAAGAACGTTTTTTAGACAGACAACTGTCAGGGATGGTCTAGATAATACTTTATCCTACTTCAGTGCAGGATCTGGACTAGATAACCTATTGAGGTCCCATCCAGTCCTACATTTCTGTGGTTTCATGTTTACTGTGGAGAGCTCACGAAAACATCTGCCAATATGCAGCTTTGCAACATATCGCAATATCATTATATAAATCAGTGGTATGTCCTAGTCATGAATGCTACATTCTGTTCTAGTCACCTATTCTCAAAAATCTGTAGAAGACAGAGAGTGCAGAGATGGACAATAAAAATGTTTACAGGCTCTGGAGAGACTTGTTTATGAAAAGATATTGAAAGGATTAGAACTATTTTAGTTTAGAGACGAGAGTAATAGGGTAGATGTATATAAAATAATGAAAGATGCAGGGAAGATAAATCATGTGCTACAGTTTACCCTTTCTCTCAATGCAAAATCAAGGAAATATCAATTAAATTGGAAGTCACTGGATGTAAATAGCCAATGAAAGGACAAGTATTTTACACAGTGCATAATTAACCTGTGGAATTTTCAGCCTAAATGCATCAAACCCAAGAGCATGGAATTAAAAAAAGTATTAGACATTTATATGGATGATTACAACATTCTGTTACATTAGATGGGATTAAAAAAATTAGGTATTAACCCTCATGTTTCAGGGTATAAGTCAACCAATAGTTGCCTGGGTTAGAAAGAAACTTCCATTATGCACAGGTTATTCTATAATTGTACATTATAGGATTTCTTGCATTTTCTTGCATCTTCCTCATGAACAGCTGCTTCTGGTCACTATCAGGGACTAGATATTGGATTAGATAGGCCACTGGACTGATCAGTAGAACAGTTCATTTTCAGATCCTGGGTGTTTCTAAAGTCCTGATGGTCTGTTTGTTGTTAGTTTGCTTGTCTGTTTTTAACACACTTCCAACTATTTCAGAGTTATTTGTATTTTTGTCTTGAGTACAGAAGCAACCAAGATCTCAAGAGTCTCATCATTCAAACTTTATTATGAAAGTGGAAAGATCTTGTTCTTTATTGTTCCAGAGCTTATTCACAGGAGGAGAGCTATTTCTCAGTAAAGGGAGTTTTTTAATTAGTTTTCCGTGATCTGTGTTTATTAAATTTAGACATTATTCATGGAAAAATTCCAAATAAAGGTAGGTATTTAGTCATATTAAATGAGCATTAATCTGACCAGGGATTATGTACACTATTGTCAAAAAGGTTTTTTGGAATAGCGTGTATACTTGTATGTGTTCAGGAACCAGCTACATGTGGATTTTTCCTCTCAATAGAATCAAGTGCCAATTTGGAGAAACCTCCTAATCCTGTGCACTGTTGTGGCCTGCACATTCTCTTGAAACAAGGTAAATAGGTGGAATTTACATTGAGCTTCATTCAAGGGCACTAGTTGTTATCAATATGTCTCTCTCAAGATAGTGAGTGTTAAAAAATGACTGCTGCTTCACATATATCCCCATTCTACATTTGTGTAATGAGGCTCAAAAGAGAACAATCATCCTTTCTTGATTGGTTTTGCGTTTGTAGCAAGAAAATTGTTTGCAGTTATCTTTTATTAAATTTGATTTTGTTAGTGTTTCAGTTTATCAGATTTCATTCACAACACTGCTTTATTTAGGAAAAGTATTCTTAATATGAAGGATGTGACTTTTCAATCAGAAAAAGAGGGGAATCACACATAGGTCTATGTAGAGCAAGTCAAACAAATCGTTCCATTAAAATTTCTCGATAAAAAATGTATAGAGAAGACTATAGGCAAAGCAAATATGATTTTTTTTATTCCCAAATATTCTTATATTTCTGAGAAATACACAAAATATTATATTAACATATGTATGTGGAGTCATTGTATTCATATAGGGTAGATTTTACCACTGTACATAGTGCCAGCACCATGCCTACACACCACATTTGTTTTGAAAATAGGGTGTAAGTGGAGTTTAACTGTTGCATAGGTCTTCTGCGTCTCAGTGCAATGAGTTAATTTCACCCCACGTGTATAAAATCTAAGACTCCTGTGTCCTTTTCGTTTGTTCATACAGTGATTATATACAGAGTTTGAGGGAGAGACTACTGAGGTTATTTTGATGGGCCTGCATCCTGGTGTTTATTACCCTGGGCAGCATGCTTCATGCAGTTACTTGCTTAGGTGAATTGGATTCATTTTAACTTTTAACTGGTGCTTTTTTTTTCTTTTGCAAATGTAGGCTCTTGGTGGAAAGCTCGATTTCAACTGGAGGATGGTATTACTAGAGATTATGGGCATATTCTCTCCTTGATGTACATGTGGAACTTGGCTTTTATTATCAGTGGAAATTATGTGCGCACACTAATAATAGAATAGAATCCTTTGTTGATATCAAAGAGCCAATCAAGGTAGAATTCTTTTTTTACACGGAGCCTCCTGCTGCTTCCCAATGACGTTCCCCTTTGCAAAAGCACAATGATAAATAATTGTGCTGCTTCAGTCACTGCATCACTAAAGGGTGTTGTTTGAACTGTCACATTAATTGTGACTTATGAAACTCAGCTGTGCGATATTATACAGGCCAGTAAAAATGAAAAAGGCCAGGTGCTATGCTGGCTCTTTCCCGAGTAAAAACTCAGATGTTTCAGTTAGATAGTTTTCTAACATCTGGTGTTGCTGACCAGCCATTCCAGCTGCGCAGCAGGAAGAGTGGCAAAGGATGCACTTTAGAGGCAGTGTAAATATAATGGAGAGATTATTTGACAGATCTTTCTGGCTAGTGTAACAATTTCTTTTGCGGTTCATAGAGAGTAGATTTAAAGATTAAAAATTGCTCATCTTTGCTCGCTATGCATTCACTGAAGGAACCGTATCAAATAATGGTTATTTTTATTAAATTGTATTTTGTCTTTTTAAACTCTATGGGTAATATTTTCAAACACCCCTAAATTACCTAGGCACTTTTGAAAATGTTACCCTGCATGAATAGACAAGAAATCCGTATTGATAAAAATCTTTGTTCCTTAAATTGAAGTCTGTACCAAGTTATTTTTTCACAACAATTTGTCCATCTTCTTGTTTTGTAGAATAGTGGCATGTATTTTTGGGTCCCTGTCTTTTGTATTAAAATCTGAAAGTTTTATTTTAAAGAAATTCACACTGTAGTTTAGGGTTTTCTTTTGACAGTCCTGAACAGATGCCATTCTGTCTTCTTATAGCCGAGTTCCAAATGTACTCATTTTTCTTAAGGCTTTGGTGGCGGTCGAGTTTGTTGGAAAGAAGCACTGTAACCACTGATACTACCTGGTAAAAGAATGAGATTTATTTTGCAGGAGAGAGGAACTGCCTGGTGAACTGACGCACGTGTTGAACTGGCTGGTGAATGTACAGTAGTGTGTTGTGGCATTTATGTATGTTATTGTTGGGTCAAAATTGTGTTAAATGATACACACACAGTAAATTCTTCAAATGTGGCACCAAAGCTGTTTCCAGGAAAGTGTAAAGAGTGCAGTCACATTGAGGGCATGGACAAGAGGCCCACAACTTGGTGGAAATTGGAGCTGTGAAAAAATGTATTTACATTTTTTGAATGGTAAGATATAGAGCTGCGGGAATTTCCTTAGGAAGGGCTGAGCATAGGGGTCTCTCCTGAGAGATCATTGGGAGCTCATAGGATAGCAGTGGGACTCACCTGGAGGGCAGGAGAGGGATAAAAGAAACTTGTGCCCCTATTCAATTTTCATACTTCCTCTACAAATCTGTCAGATCAGCAGTGCATGGCAGGAAAAGGTGTTGTCATTCATGTTCATGAAACAGTTTATACACAATAACATTAATTTAGTCTACAGGGTGTTTCCAGACAATGGCACTGAGTTTTAGAAAAGGACTGAACTGCTTTTGGAAGCGAGTCAGTAGACTGATGGCGATGAGACAGTGATGGTACAAATGATCATGTATTCATATATTGTACAGTCTAACCTCGTCTCCCAGATTGTATCATTAGCTTTGTAAGACATTGTTTATGATCTCTGAAAATTCTGCAGGTTTTAACAGTGTAGGAAAGCAAAGTGCAGGGTGATCCTAACTGTTAGGCTGTAGGTGAGATTTGATAAATCAGTTTTTTGTTCTGTACATTGTTTTTCTACCATAGGTTCATGAGCCAGAATTTGAACTGGTGTACATTGGTGCAGCCTCATTGAAGAAAGTAGGTTTGTTTGGGATGTTATCAAAATCCCACGTATTTTTTCCTTGTCTATTGTTACTAATAACTTACTTGACTGAAAGTGGAAAACAATGTAAAAATGCAATTTATATTTTATTTCACTCTGCTTCTTTATTGAAGCTAGTCTGGTAATTTTCAGTATTATTTTTAGCCAGTTTCACAGTCTATTCTGATACATTATGCAATTATATTGTATGCCTTCATAACCCTGCAGGAGACTCTTTAAAAACTCGTAAAATATCTGTAAATTTGTTAATGAAAACTGTTCTTTTTTTAATTTAATCAGGCTCTGTAAACATACTCCTTTTCTGGAAAGCCTGAATTTGGGGCTTTAATGATATTGACAAGGCTCTTTAAACAGCTTGTCTGGAGTTAGCTGTTGTGGGCCTTTAATGCTGCTAAAATATATCTTCTTTGCACAAAACGAGTTGTTAATTGTTAGTTGTGTTCTGAGATGGTTCAGCCACTGTAAGTAATATTGGTCTAGATCTTTTTATGATGTGTATAGCCAGAGTAGTAACATGGTCCATTACTTAAGTATGCACCACTCCTGCTAATTAAACATTGTTTGGGCTGGTCTACACTACGGGGGAAAATCGATCTCAGAAACGCAACTTCAGCTACGTGAATAATGTAGCTGAAGTCGAAGTATCTAAGATCGAATTACTCACCGTCCTCACGGCGTGGGATCGATGTCCGCGGCTCCTCATGTCGACTCCGCAACTCCATTCGGGTTGGTGGAGTTCCAGGATCGATATAAGTGCGTTCGGGGATCGACATATCGCGTCTAGATGAGACGCGATATATCGATCCCCGAGCAGTCGATTGCTCCCCGCCGATATGGCAGGTAGTGAAGACGTAGCCTTAGTT